>NC_045976.1:43534313-43571813 GCF_010909765.2 Amblyraja radiata
AAGGTGGTGTGAGAACAACAACCTCATACTTAACATCTCAAAAACTAAGGAGCTGGTTGTTGATTTCAGAAAGAAGGCCACCCCCCTCCTCCCTCTCTTCATCAATGGAGAGGTGGTTGAGAGGGTCACCTCCTTTAAGTTCCTCGGGACCACCATACATCTATCCCTATCATGGGAGCTCAACACCAGTCTCATAATCAGTAAGTGCCACCAGCGACTCTACTTCCTGCGGCAGCTCAAAAAATTCAGGGTCAGTCGACCAGCCATGACCCACTTCTATAGGTCTACCATAGAAAGCATACTCACATTCTCCATGCTTGTCTGGTGTGGTCACACAACCTCACAGGATAAGATTCGGCTGGAGAGAATAGTGCACTGAGCTTCTAAGATCATCGGTTGCAGCAGACTTCCCTCAGTGACATCACTTTACTCAACAAGACTCACCAGAAAGGCCAAAAAAACCATAGCAGACCACTTTCACCCGGCACATTACCTCTTTAATCTCCTCCCATCAGGAAGGAGATATAGAAGCATTAAAAGTAAAACATCTCGCTTCAGAGACAGCACCTACCTCCAAGCCATCAGATATTTGAATTTGCACTAATCACTCTGCACTTTCTTTTGCACTTGCACCTACGCTTAACATGACGCTGCTGGGTACTGTCCTTCCTGTATATATTGTCCTTCGTACGGTGTTGTCTGTATTATTTATTGTGGTGTATGTGGTGGATGTATTGTACTGTATTGTATCTGTCTGACAGCGAACCAAGACACATTCCTATCAACTTGTTGACATGGCAATAAACTTCTTGAATCTTGAATCTTGAATCTTGAATCTTGAGTCCCGGCAACATCCTCGTAAATCTTCTCTGCATCTTGTGTCATCATTCAACAGGGAGCAGACTGTGGGCAAGAGAGAGTTAGATTTAGCTCTTAAGGTTAACGGAATCAAGGGATATGTGGAAAAAGCAGGAATGGGGGCACTGATTGTGGATGATCAGCCATGATCATATTGAATGGCCGTGCTGGCTCGAAGGGCCGAATGGCCTACTCCTGCCCCCATTTTTCTATGTTGCCCTGTGTCTACCTGCTTTGTTTGCATGCGTGCTTGAATCCGTCAGCATTGCATCAACATCTTGCATCTCTGCAGTCCCTGTCATATCTTGAAAAATGCCACCGTTAATGAGTGCCCTGCAAGATTCCAGCCAGCAGTGTGATAATGCTCTGATGGTATCAGATAATATCATGTGGTTATCACCAATAATCAGTGTCATTTGTACCAGTAACAGAGCAGTGACATTGTCACAGGGCTGGAAATGCAATAACTCCCTAATATATAGATAGTGATCAATTATAGAATCAATAGTGATCAATAATACTAAATAACCAGGCCATAATAACCAGGCCATATCCTGCTCAGATAGGTGCTGTGCAGTGTTTAAGAGCCTGATTTACCCTGTCTTTACCCCTCATGATTGCAGCCCCCGTAATCAGGATGGAACCCGGGTCTCTGGCGCTGTGAGGCAGCAGCTCTACCCGCTGCGCTACTCGACAAAGGTCCCCAGAATCTTCACATACCAAACTGTATTTCTGCCAGTCTTGTGAATGTTAATTATGAGAATGGAACTGTGTCCATGTCAGGGGAAGGTCAGAGCTGCCTAAATCAAGCCTGGCCTAGGGTCACCATCAAAGGCCAAAGACCAAGAGGTCAACGACACATCAGCCTCGTTAGCGGCCGCTCAGACCAGACCCAGTTTGATGTTCAGACCACAGGATGAACAGTGGTGGCTACAGTCAGGGTCACATTGTGACGCGGGCGTCCACTGCAAACTGTGGGACAAGGATTTACATGGACCAGCACAGGAGAGAGAAACTAGTCAGAACTAGGATAGGGAGGGATGGAGAGAGAGGGAAAGCAAGGGTTACTTGACGTTAGAGAAGTCAATGTTCATACCGCTGGGGTGCAAGCTGCCCAAGCAAAATATGAGGTGCTGCTCCTCCAATTTGCATTGGGACTCACTCTGACAGTGGAGGAGGCCCAGGACAGAGAGGTCAGTGTGGGAATGGGAGGGGGAGTTGAAGTGCTGAGCCACCGGGAGATCAGGTAGGTCTAGGCGGACTGAGCGGAGGTGTTCAGGGAAACGATCGCTGAGCCTGCGCTTGGTCTCGCTGATACATGGGAGTCCACACCTGGAACAGCGGATACAGTAGATGAGGTTGGAGGTACAAGTGAACCTCTGCCTCACCTAGAGTCATAGTCATAGAGTGATACAGTGTGGAAACAGACTCAACTTGCCCACACTGGCCAACATGTCCCACCAACACTAGCCCCATCTGCCTGCGTTTGGCCCATATCCCTCCAAACCTGTCCTATCCATGTACCTGTCTAACTGTTTCTTAAGCATTGGGATAGTCCCTGCCTCAACTACCTCCTCCGGCAGCTTGTTCCATACACCCACCACCGTCTGTGTGTAAAAGTTACCTCTCAGATTCCTATTAAATCTTTCCCCTCCCCACCTTGAACCTATGTCCTCTGGTCCTCTATTCCCCTACTCTGGGCAAGAGACTCTGTGCGTCTACCCAATCTATTCCTCTCATGGTTTTATACACCTGAAAGGGATAGAGCCAAACACAAGATGCTGGAGTAACTCAGCAGGACAGGCAGCATCTCTGGAGAGAAGGGATGGGTGATGTTTCGGGTTGAGATAGAGACAAAATCTGCTTAAGGTCTCCACATAGTGACTGACCCTGGGGCCCAGGACACAATGTGGTCAGCACTTGCCCAGACCACTGCTGCTGGAGAGCAGTCTGGTCCACTCCACATGTTCCACATGTGGCGCACCAGGCCTCCGTATAATTGCAGCAATGAGTTATTTAAATAACACAGATGGTTTGATTTTGATGTAAAAATAATCCTCTGTGAAATGCGAGCCTGTGATAAACAGCCCTGGCGGCACATGTAGTGAAACTCTCTCTCCTTGTGAGAGGGGGGAGGGGGGAGGAATCTCCAGACCTGTAACGGGGCAGCAGCAGACAGTCACAAGTTCCAGGGGTAGAATTAGGCCATTCGGCCCATCGAGTCTACTCCGCCATTCAATCATGGCTGATCTATCTCTCCCTCCTAATCCCATTCTCCTGCCTTCTCCCCAAAACCCCTGACACCCGCACTAATCAAGAATCTATCTATCTCTGCCTTAAAAATATCCACTGACTTGACCTCCACAGCCGTCTGTGGCAATGAATTCCACAGATTCACCACCCTCTGACTGAAGAAATTCCTCCTCATCTCCTTCCTAAATGAACGTCTTTGAATTCTGAGGCTGTGCCCTCTGGTCCTAGACTCTCCCACTAGTGGAAACATCCTCTCCACATCCACTCTATCCAGGCCTTTCACTATTCTGTAAGTTTCAATGAGGTCTCCCCTCATTCATCTAAACTCCAGCGAGAACAGGCCCAGTGCCGTCCAACGCTCATCATATGTTAACCTACTCATTGGACATAGACAATAGACAATAGGTGCAGGAAGAGGACATTTGACTCTTCGAGCCAGCACCGCCATTCAATGTGATCATGGCTGATCAGCTGGATTTATCAGCTTTCAGTCCCAGAGTCCACCCAACACCATTTCCTGCCTAATGTGAATTTCCTTCAGTTCCTCTGTCTCCCTAGATCCTCTGTCCTCTAGTACATCTGGGAGATTGTTTGTGTCTTCCTTAGTGAAGACAGATCCAAAGATCAACTCTTCTGCCATTTCCTTGTTGCCCATAATAATTTCACCCGTGTCTGCCTTCAAGGGACCCGCATTTGTCTTTACTAATCTTTTTCTCTTAACATACCTAAAGAAGCTTTTACTGTCCTTCTTTATATTCCTGGCCAGCTTCCCCTCGTATTTCATCTTTTCAGCCCGTATTGCACGTTTTGTTTCCTTCTGTTGTCCTATGAAAGTTTCCCAATCCTCTGGGTTCCAGCTACTCTTTGCTGTGTTATACATCTTTTCTTTTAGTTTTATTCTATCCCTAACTTCTCTTGTCAGCCACGGTTGCCTCCTACACCCCTTAGAATCTTTCTTCCTCTTTGGAATGAAATGATCCTGCATCTTCCGGATTATGCCCAGAAATTCCTGCCATTGCTGTTATTCCAGCTAGGATCCCTTTCCAGTCTACCTTGGCCAGCTCCCCTCTCATGCCTTCATAGTCCCCTTTGTTCAACTGCATCACTGACACTTCCGATTTAATCTTCTCCTTCTCAAATTGTAGATTAAAACTAATCATATTATGATCACTACCTCCAAGCGGTTCCTTTACCTCGAGTTCTCTTATCAAATCTGGTTCATTGGACAACACTAAATCCTGAATTGCCTTTTCTCTGGTCGGCTCCATTACAAGCTGCGCTAAGAATCCATCTCGGAGGCACTCTACAAACTCTCTTTCTTGGGGTCCTGAACCAACCTGATTTTCCCAGTCTACCTGCATATTGAAATCCCCAATCACCACAGTGGCATTACCTTTGTTACATGGCAGTTTTAACTCCTGCTGCAACTTACACCCTACATCCGGGCTACTATTTGGGGGCCTACAGATAACACCAATTAGTGTCTTCTTGCCTTTACAATTCCTCAACTCAATCCACAGTGACTCTACCTCGTCAGTCCCTATGTCTTCCCTCACAAGGGGCTGAATTCCATCCCTCACCAGCAGAACTACCCCCCGCCCCTCTGCCCACCTGCCTGTACTCTCTATAGGATGTATAACCCTGAATATTAAGTTCCCAGGCCCGATCCTCCTGCAGCCACGTCTCAGTAATGCCCACAATGTCATATCTAACAACCTCTAACTGAGCTCATCTACTTTACTTCTTATACTTTGTGCATTTATATATAATACCTTTAATCCATTACTCACCTCACCTTTCACATCGATCCCTATTTCACTTGGACATACTCTCCTATCTCTTTGTGAGCTTTCTGCCCCATTAATTCTGAGGTCTTTCTTAACTTTTCCTATACTCTCTTTCCCTTTAACTCCATCCCTGTATTTCCAATTTGTCTCCCCCCCACCCCCCCCCCACTATTTAGTTTAAACCCACCCGTGTAGCAGTGGCATTTATATTAAATAGGAATGATTCCTGGGATCATTCTTGTAAACCTCCACTGGACCCTCTCCAGAGCCAACACATCCTCAGGTATAGGGCCCAAAACTGCTCACAATACTCCAAATGCACCTTAGAGAGCCTCAGCATTACATCTGAAGAAGGGTCTCAACCCGAAACGTCACCCATTCCTTCTCTCCGCAGATGCTGCCTGACCCGCTGAGTTACTCCAGCATTTTGTGCCTGGCCTCAGCAATACATCATGTTTTTGTACTCTTGTCTCTTGACATAACTGCTTGCGTTGCGCTTGCCTCCCTTATTGCCGATTCAACTTGCAGATGAAGCAGGCAGGAAGGTCACAGTGTTGTCCCCAGGATGTAGGTTGTGCCAGCGGGCTTCAGCGTTCATTCCACCTACACCGGCATTGCGTCAAAGTCAGTCGCAGCCAACAGGCTCATCCTGAGGAAGTCCCTGTAACCGGGATGTTGCCTTCCCTGTCCATTCCCTTCCTGTGAGACGAGGCGAGCTGCTCTGGGACCTGTCGACTTACTGGAAATCCAGGCGTGCAGAGGAACACCTTCTGAACAATGTGTACTTGGGTTGTGTGTGTGTAGCCCAGTCCCTCACACACACCACACTCCCCACCATTGTAGATGTAGCCCAGTCCATCACACACACCACACTCCCCACCATTGTAGATGTAGCCCAGTCCATCACACAGACCACACTCCCCACCATTGTAGATGTAGCCCAGTCCATCACACAGACCACACTCCCCACCATTGTAGATGTAGCCCAGTCCATCACACAGACCACACTCCCCACCATTGTAGATGTAGCCCAGTCACACTTGCCTCACCCCCATCCTCCTCTATCATCCCACAACCCGAGAGAGAGACAGTTACAGAGAGATAGAGAGACAGAGAGAGACAGAGAGAGACAGAGAGACTCGCAGAGAGAGAGACAGAGACAGAGAGACAGAGAGAGACAGAGAAAGAGAGAGAGAGACAGAGAGCGAGAGAGAGACACACAGAGAGACAGAGAGAGACAGAGAGAGACAGAGAGAGACAGAGAGAGACAGAGAGAGACAGAGAGAGACAGAGACAGAGAGCGAGAGAGAGAGACACAGAGAGACAGAGAGAGACAGAGAGAGACAGAGAGAGACAGAGAGAGACAGAGTGAGAGAGAGACACACAGAGAGACAGAGAGAGACAGAGAGAGACAGAGAGCGAGAGAGAGAGACAGAGAGAGACAGAGAGAGAGAGAGAGAGACAGCGAGAGAGAGACACACAGAGAGACAGAGAGAGACAGAGAGAGACAGAGAGAGACAGAGAGAGACAGAGAGAGACAGAGAGCGAGAGAGAGAGACACAGAGAGACAGAGAGAGAGAGAGAGAGACAGAGAGAGACAGAGAGAGACAGAGAGAGACAGAGAGACACAGAGAGACACAGAGAGACTCGCAGAGAGAGAGACACAGAGAGACACAGAGAGACAGAGAGAGAAAGAGAGAGACAGAGAGAGAGAGAGACAGAGAGCGAGAGAGAGAGACACAGAGAGACAGAGAGAGAAAGAGAGAGACAGAGAGAGACAGATTGCAAGGAAAGGGAAAATAAAGGCAACTTTGAGAGTTTAATTAAGAAAGTGTCAGGTTGCAAGAAGACAATTCAGAGGGAAGATATTGATCGGCGAGTTGGCTGACTCTTCAAGTGATGATTTATTGGGAAAGGGAGTTAATGCTTTTACAGCACTTTTGCAGCAGCTAGGAAGCTGAACCAGTGTCTCCTCCAATCTCAGGGAGGTGGTTATTTATTCTGTCCACACCGACATCGTTCTAGCAGTGAGACCGTCAAGGTGACAGAGCTACAAGCCGGCAGCGATCGATGGATGTGAATGGGCAGCCCGTCACCCTGGCAACGTGCCCACAAACTGCACAGGAATGCCCCCCCACTCCCTAAATGCCCCCAACACTTCACCTCAACATCAGCACGTTTTGTTTAAAGGATCAGCAAACTCATCAGGAAGGCTGGGTTCGTCCTGGGGTGGAGTTGGATTCATGGGAGGTTGGTCTTGGAGGGGAGGATGCTCCTCGAACTGCGGACAATACAGCTCACACCCCCTCCGTGACACACTGGTCAACCTGAGGAGCAGCTTCAGCAACAGACTGGTTCCACCAAGATGCAGCACACAACGCCACAGGAGATCCTTCTTCCCCGTGGCTATCAAACTGTACAACCCCTCCCCCTTCTGTCGTGGGGTAGACTGAGGCTGACCACCCCCTCCCCCACCCCCCCCAATCTTGCCACATCCCCAATCCTTTCCACTCGTCACTTTAATTTTTCATGTATCTTGCGTTTTATGACCGTTGGCAGATCATTCCCTCCTGGGGTAAAGAAAGTTCTATCGTATCGTAGTGTTCCGTAGTGTTCCGTACCGTTCCGACCTCGATTCCCTCGCAGTGTCGGGTTGGCTATGGGTCGCACATCAACACCGTGTGGATCCAATCACCAACGGTGATATAAGATGCTGCAGTAGAGCCCGGGTTCCATCCTGACTACGGGTGCTGTCTGTATGGAGTTTGCATGTTCTCCCCGTGACCTGCGTGGGTTTTCTCCGGGTGCTCCAGTTTCCTCCCACACTCCACAGACCTGCAGGTTTGTAGGATAATTGGCTTTGGAAAAAATTGTAAATTGTCCCTAGTGTGTGTGGGATAGTGTTAGTGTGCGGGGATCGCTGGTCAGAGCAGAGTCGGTGGGGAAGGGCCTGTTTCCGTGCTGTATCTCTATACGTGTGTCCCACCTGGAAGGACTACAGGTGTCCCTGGATGAAGGCGAGGGAGGAGGTGTAGGGACAGGTGTTCCTTGTTTAGACACCTCCACCACCGACCACAGTCACAGCCAGTGGGAACATGGATATCATTCAAATCTCTGCTTTGTGTATTATTATATGTCCTCTTAAAACACTGGTGCTGATCAGAGTACATGGAACATAGAACAGTCCAGCACACGAACAGGCCCTTCGGCCCACAATGTCCGTGCCGGACATGACGCCAAGTTAAACTAATCCCCTCTACCTGCACGTGATCCGTATCCCTCCATTCCCTGCATGTCCATGTATCCATCCAAAAGCCTCTTAAACACCACTATGGTATCTGCCTCCACCACCACCCCTGGCAGCTCATTCCAGGCACCCACCACCCTCTGTGTAAAAAAACCTGCCCCGCACATCTCCTTTAAACTTTCCCCCTCTCACCTTAAAGCTGCGCCCTCTAGTCTTTGACATCTCCACCCTGGGATAAAGGTTCTGACTGTCTACCCTATCTGCGCCTCTCATAATTCTATATACATTGATCAGGACCTCGGTCTCTCTGAGTATCTTTGATCGGACTTTACTGGCTTTACCTTGCACTAAACGTTATTCCCTTTATCCTGTATCTGTACACTGTGGACGGCTCGATTGTAATCATGTGTTGTCTTTCCGTTGACTGGTTAGCACGCAACAAAAGCTTTTCTCTGTACCTCGGTACACGTGACAATAAACTAGACATTCGGCGTTTTGCAGTGAAAACAATCCAAGATTGTCCAACATGTCATCATCTTTGGCATGGATATTGTGGGCTGTAGGACCTGTTCCTGCTCTGCTATTTTTCATGTTCAATCTATGTTCTCTCCTTGTAGGTAAAACCCTCTAATCCCGGCACCGTTCTGAACCTCCTCTGCCCCCTCTCCAAAGCCCCCCCCATTCCCCCTGCAATTGGGGGTGACCAGAACTGCACGCAATACTCTACATGCGACCTGACCAAAGTGTGATCAAGCTGCATGGTGATCTCCTGACTCATATACGCAATACCCCAAACTATGAAGGCTAGCACACCGTAAAGGGCCTGTCCCACTTGGCAATTTTTTCAGCGACTGCCGGTGTCATATCAGTGTCGCCAAAAGATTTTGAACATTTCTAAAATCCAGCGGCGACAAAAAAAATACTTGAAAAAACACCGCGCGCCGATACGCCATCACGCCGCATCACCACCGCATCACCGCCGCGTATTTGTCGGTGACCTGATACGTCAGTCAATGATGCCAGCATTCGCCGAAACTATCGGCAAGTGGGACAGGCCCTTTAGCCTTCTTTATCTCTCTATCATCTTGTGCAGTTAATCAAATGCACTGAAGCCAAGAAAGTGAGAGCAAATAAGACTTAAACAAATTATCTTTTTTATTGCCTCCATGTTTTGAGTGGCAAATATTGTCGAGTCTTCGCCCTGAGTTACATCAGCACGAGCTGACATCCAAATTCTAATGAAAATCTTGGCTCTGGGTGTTCCATTAATCTGTTTAAATGAAAAGGATTATGTGTGGCTCTGGGGAGGATTGGGGAAACAAATTGACGCTTGTATGTTTGTGCTCCGTTATATAGTTTAAACACCCAAGTTGTAACGCAGACGCTGACGGGAGTCACGGTGGACTTTCCATGGCCTTCTGGACCTTTCTATTCAAGAACGATGCGGTCAAATTGCCCCACTATTGGTTCCTTTATTTACACGAGGGGAATAGATCGGGTAGACAGTCTCTTGCCCAGAGTAGGGGAATCGAGGACCAGAGGACATGGGTTTAAGGTGAGAGGGGGGAAAAATTTAATAGGAACCTGAGGGGTAACATTTTCACACAAAGGGTGGTGGGTGTATGGAACGAGCTGCCAGAGGAGGTGGTTGAAGCAACGTTTAAGAAACATTTAGACAGGTACACGGATAGGACAGGTTTAGAGGGATATGGGCCAAACATTGGCAGGTGGGACTAGTGTAGATGGGGCATGTTGGCCGATGTGGGCAAGTTAGGCTGAAGGGCCTGTTTCCACGCTGTATCTCTCTGTGACTAGTGTAGATGGGGCATGTTGGCCGGTGTGGGCATGTTGGCCGGTGTGGGCATGTTGGCCGGTGTGGGCATGTTGGTCGGGGTGGGACTAGTGTAGATGGGGCATGTTGGCCGGTGTAGGCGAGTTGGACGGTGTGGGCATGTTGGCCGGGGCGGGCGAGTTGGGCCGAAGGGCATGTTAGGCTGAAGGGCCTGTTTCCACGCTGTGTCTCTCTATGACTCTAGTGAATTTTGCCTTCTACATAACTGAGTGCTGTGGCTTTTCCAATTCTATGCTGTAAATATTTACATGAATATTAACTTAGCTGGCAAGGGCTTGTGGATATTGAGTGGAGTTGAGACACAGCCAGCGCTGAGAAGCAGTTGCCGGGAGATGACTGATGGTAATTAATAGCCATCCTTGCTGGGACTAGCGCTGGCAGATTAGGGATGGAGGTGGCACGATGACAACTGAAGCTCACAATCCTTCCGTTAATTAAACCACACTGAAATATTCCCTGTGTTGCACCTCGCCATATTGGTATCTTTCACTCAAACACTGATTGAAAAAGAAAGGCATCCGATTTAAAACGTCATGTGCAGGACAGTAACAACTCCTTGGGCCCACCTCAGTCCAGTTTAGTTTATTGTCACGTGTACCGAGGTACAGTGAAAAGCTTTTGTTGCGTGCTAACCAGTCAGCAGAAAGACAATACATGATTACAATCGAGCCGTCCACAGTGTACAGATACAGGATAAAGGGAATAACGTTTAGTGCAAGGTAAAGCCAGTAAAGTCCGATCAAGGATAGTCCGAGGGTCACCAATGAGGTAGATAGTAGTTCAGGAGCCCCTGGGACATATTGACCAGCCCATACCGATTGTCATCTCCACTTGCCCCATTTGCCAGCCTAATACCCATATCTCTGCAGTCTGAAGAAGGGTTTCGGCCCGAAACGTTGCCTAGTTCCTTCGCTCCATAGATGCTGCTGCACCCGCTGAGTTTCTCCAGCACTTTTGTCTACCTTCGATTTTCCAGCATCTGCAGTTCCTTCTTAAACACAAATCTCTCTACTCCTTTCCCATTCAAACAGTTGTTGAGTGTTAAAGCTCGATGCAACCAACGCCAAGGCTGTGTGGGGTGGACCATGGTCTAGGGTCCTTCTGCTGCTGGACATTGGGGGGCAAAGTCCAGTGGAGCCACCCCTTCAACAAGGGGTGGGATATCACCCCCGGGGGGGGGGGGGGGTTACACGAGTGGGCTGAAGGATGAGTGTAAACACTACTGAGTACCACACATTCTTTATTCTCAATAAAGTTTATCTTTGAAACCTAAACACTAACTTTTAAACACAGTAATCACATGTGCCTCCATGACCTCCTCTGGCAGCTCATTCCTGATAAACCACCACTCTCTGTGTGAAACAATAACCCCTCAAACATCCTTCAAATGTCCCCCCCCCTTTCACCTTAACCCTGTGCCCGCAGTTCTAGACTGCCCAGCGGTCAGCTAATGGCACAGTTAGTGCCCCACATTGCCCTGCCCTACACTAAAGCTCATCGGCACGACAGAATCTACCAGTGATAGATACATCAGCTTTCAGTGTTCAACTTTCTGACTACTATCTACCTCATTGGTGACCCTCGGACTATCTTTGATCGGACTTTACTGGCTTTACCTTGCACTAAACGTTATTCCCTTTATCCTGTATCTGTACACTGTGGACGGCTCGATTGTAATCATGTATTGTCTTTCCGCTGACTGGTTAGCGCGCAACAAAAGCTTTTCACTGTACCTCGGTACATGTGACAATAAACTAGACTCAACTGACATTGGCAGAAGTTAACTTTCCAGTCTGTAGAAGAGTCCTGACCCAAAACGTCACCTATCCATGTTCTCCACAGATGCTGCCTGACCCGCTGAGTTACTCCAGCACTCTGTGAAACGTCACCTATCCATGTTCTCCACAGATGCTGCCTGACCCGCTGAGTTACTCCAGCACTCTGTGAAACGTCACCTATCCATGTTCTCCACAGATGCTGCCTGACCCGCTGAGTTACTCCAGCACTCTGTGAAACGTCACCTATCCATGTTCTCCACAGATGCTGCCTGACCCGCTGAGTTACTCCAGCACTCTGTGAAACGTCACCTATCCATGTTCTCCACAGATGCTGCCTGACCCGCTGAGTTACTCCAGCACTCTGTGTCTATCTCTGAAGTTAGACGTCAATTCATTGTACGTCAAATCGGTAGTAAGGAAGGCAAATTTGGGCTGCACTGGTCAGACCTCATTTGGAATATTGTGAGCAGTTTTGGGCCCCGTATCTGAGGAAGGATGTGCCGGCTCTGGAGAGGGTCCAGAGGAGGTTTACGAGAATGATCCCAGGAATGAGTGGGTTAACATACAATGAGCGTTTGACGGCACTGGGCCTGTACTCGCTGGACTTAGAAGGATGAGCGGGTACCTCACTGAAACTTACCAAATAGTGAAAGGCCTGGATAGAGTGGATGTGGAGAGGATGTTTCCACTAGTGGGAGAGTACAGGACCTGAGGCCACAGCCTCAGAATAAAAGGAGGAGGAGAAAGGAGATGAGGAGAAATTTCTTTAGTCTGCGGGTGGTGAATCTGTGGAATGCGTTGCCACAGACGGCTGTGGAGGCCAAGTCAATGGGTATTTTCCTTCCCTTCGGAGATGCTGCCTGACCCGCTGAGTTACTCCAGTATTTTGTGTCTACCATTGACATTTGGGCAGTTATATTAGAGGGTCTTGGGCCAAACACAGGCAAATGGGACTCGCCCAACATGTCAAATTGATCGGTATGGACAAGGTGGGCAAAGGGCTGTGTCTCCACTGTGTCGATGAAAGGTTCCCTGAAAGAGTTGGTGTTTAACATGACTGTTGCTGCCAGTTGAATTACTTTCACTAGAATACATTATCTCAGCGAGGAGGTGCCACTTTGATTTATGCCGGCTTAAAAAGCACAGGATGAATCTCTTCTGTCTTTTAAGACACGCTATTAACCTTTCTACTTCAGAAGGGCCAGGCTTTCTTGTACAAACACAGATGAAGCAGATCTGGAGGAGATGGAGTGACTATACTTGAACAATCTCTTGTGTTTACAACAGCAGTCATTTCTGGCTGTACAGTTTTAGATCTAGAATCCGTTTTCTGTCAAGGTGACCATTTGCAGAAAGTGTGAAGGCAGACAAAAATGCTGGAGAAACTCAGCGGGTGAGGCAGCATCTATGGAGCGAAGGAATAGGCGACGTTTCGGGTCGAGACCCGGAAAGCATCTATGGAGCGAAGGAATAGGTGATGATGCTGCCTCACCCGCTGAGTTTCTCCAGCTTTTCTCTTGAGAAAAACATTTTTCACACAGAGAGTGGTGAATCTCTGGAATTCTCTGCCACAGAAGGTAGTTGAGGCCAGTTCATTGGCTATATTTAAGAGGGAGTTAGATGTGGCTCTTGTGGCTAAAGGGATCAGGGGGTATGGAGAGAAGGCAGGTACAGGATACTGAGTTGGATGATCAGCCATGATCATATTGAATGGCGGTGCAGGCTCGAAGGGCCGAATGGCCTACTCCTGCACCAAATTTCTATGTTTTTGTCTACCTTCGATTTTTCCCGCATCTGCAGTTCTTTCTTAGACATTTGCAGACTGTGAAGTCTTCACAGGTCAGTGTGAATAGTAATGTTAGACATAGAGGGGTAGACAGTCAGAACCTTTTCCCCAGGGTGGTAATGTCAAAGGCTACAGGGCACAGTCTCATTTGCCTGCGTTTGGCCCAAGATCCTCTAAACCCTTCCTGTACATATAACTGCCCTAATGTCAATGATAGACACAAAATACTGGAGTAACTCAGCGGGAGGGGCAGCACCTCTGGGGAGAAGGAAAATACCCACTGACTTGTGGCCTCCACAGCCGCCTGTGGCAAAGAATTCCACAGATTCACCATCCTCAGACTAAAGAAATTTCTTCTCATCTCCTTCCTAAAGGTACGCCCTTTAATTCTGAGGCTGTACCCTCTGGTCCTAGACTCTCCCACTAGTGGAAACATCCTCTCCACATCCACTCTATCCAGGCCTTTCACTATTCGGTAAGTTTCAATGAGGTACCCCCTCATCCTTCTAAACTCCAGTGAGTACAGGCCCACTGCCGACAAACGCTCATCATATGTTAGGCAGGGAGAGAGAGAGAGAGAGAGTTACATTAGTCAGGCAGAGTCCAGAGAGAGAGAGAGGGAGGAAGAGAGAGAGGGAGAGGGAGGGGGTGAGAGATAGAAAGAGAGAGGGAGAGAGAGAGAGGTAGAGAGGGGGGGAAGGAGAGAGAGAGAGAGAGAGATGGAGGGAGAGGGGGACAGGGGAAGAGGGAGAAAGAAAGAGAGAGAGGGAGAGTGCATTAAATCAGTTTGTAGTGAGAGCTGTACACATCACAGTCCCCGCACCAGTGTGTGGGTGAAGATAGCTCCTGTGAAGTGTCCACTCTGGCTGCTGTAATGAGGTCCCTGGTGCAGGGTGATCAAGGAGGCTGTGTGGTGGTCTGACACCCTTGCTCGTGACGTGGTACATGTCCCGTCTCAGTGACCCTGAGCCCCACCAGTGACCCTGGGCCCCACCAGTGACCTTCGGCCCCACCAGTGACCCTGGGCCCCACCAGTGACCCTGAGCCCCACCAGTGACCCTGGGCACCACCGGTGACCCTGGGCACAGACAACCAGGCTCTGCCCCGCGCGGCTGCAGCCGGCATTAACGAAGAGCTTGATTTCTCTGAAGACTGGAGCCTCTGCAATGAAGCTTGGCCGTGGCCTGGGGCTCCTGAGCTCTCTCAAGAAGAAAGAGACTTTGCAAGCAGCATGCCCGTCCGTGCTGCTCCGGTGAGATGCTGCTGTTAACCTGCGTCAAAAATAATTGGTGTCTCAGTGACAGGACAAGGTCTTGAATCACACACCAACATCCCCACGTCCCCCTCTCCGGGGAACACAGGGAGACAGACACAGAGTGCTGGAGTAACTCAGCGGGTCAGGCAGGATCTGTGGAGAAAGGGAATTGTGATGTTTTAGGTGGAGACCCTTCTTCAGATTAGTCCCACCCTGAAACATCACCAATTCCTTTTCTCCAGAGTTGCTGCTCGGCCCGCTGAGTTACTCCAGTATTTTGTATCTATCTTTGATGTCAACTAGCATCTGCAGTTCCTTCCTGCACACAAGGTTTAGGGTGGTATGGGCTAAATACAGGCAAATACAGGATTTGAGAATTAAGGGACAGAAGTTTAGGGGTAACATGAGAGGGAACTTCTTTACTCAGAGAGTGGTAGCTGTGTGGAATGAGCTTCCAGTGGAAGTGGTGGAGGCAGGTTCGTTTTTATCATTTAAAAATAAATTGGATAGTTATATGGACGGGAATGGAATGGAGGGTTATGGTCTGAGTGCAGGTATATGGGACTAGGGGAGAATAAGTGTTCGGCACGGACTAGAAGGGCTGAGATGGCCTGTTTCCGTGCTGTAATTGTTGTATGGTTATATGGTTATAAATGGGATTATCTTAAATAGGGCATTGTACTAATCAGTACTGTCGGATAGTGTTAGTGTGTTGGGATAGCAGGTCAGCGTGGACTCGATGGGCCGAAGGGGCGGTTTCTGAGCTGTATCTCTAAACAAAACAAAACAAGCTATAAGTCGGGGTCTTGTGGCTTTTCCACTGGCTGCATGTCTGCATCCCCTCCTGGGTCTCGATCCTGCGGTGACATGCATGCATGCATGCTTCTGACAATGCATTCCCTGCAACTGATGCAGTGGGTGGGTGATGCACCTCCATTTCGAGTGGCTGAGACTTGCAGCCCCTGTTTGATCACCTTCACACATACACCTGTCTCAGGTGATGCTATCAACGCTCACATTCATCACATCACTGCAGTCCAGTCTATATTGACCAGTGGACAGTGTGTTGCAGTCTAGTCTATATTGACCGGTGGACCGTGTGTGTTGCAGTCCCGTCTATATTGACCAGTGGACAGTGTGTTGCAGTCCCATCTATATTGACCGATGGACATTGTGTGTTGCAGTCCAGTCTATATTGACCGATGGACAGTGTGTGTTGCAGTCCAGTCTATATTGACCGGTGGACAGTGTGTGTTGCAGTCTAGTCTATATTGACCAGTGGACCGTGTGTGTTGCAGTCCAGTCTATATTGACCAGTGGACCGTGTGTGTTGCAGTCCAGTCTATACTGACCAGTGGACAGTGTGTGTTGCAGTCCAGTCTATACTGACCGGTGGACAGTGTGTGTTGCAGTCCCGTCTATATTGACCGGTGGACCGTGTGTGTGTGGGGGGGGGGGGGGGGGGGGAGACGGATGAGACAGCGCTGCATTGTGGAAACATGATGAATGTGGTCGACACAAACACACACTCAGCCTGAAGCTAAATCACTGACTTTGGCCACTGATCCAGATTGAATTTCCCCACTTTAAACCTGAACTGGTTCCTTCACAATCCCTCAACGTGTCACAACAAGGCTGTAATACATTTGGCCTTCGTAGAGTCATAGTTAGAGAGTCTTACAGCGTAGAAACAGGCCCTTCGGCCCAACTTGCCCACACCAGCCAATGTCCCAGCTACACTAGTCCCACCTGCCTGCGTTTGGTCCATATCCCTCCAAACCTGTCCTATCCATGTACCTGTCTAACTGTTTCTTAGACATTGCGATAGTCCCAGCCTCAACTATCTCCTCTGGCAGCTCGTTCCATACACACACCACCTCCTGCATGAAAAAGTTACCCCTAGTTAATCTTTCCCCCTTCACCTTAAACCTATGTCCTCTGGTCCTCGATTCCCCTACTCTGAGCAAGAGACGGTGCATCTACCCGATGTATTCTTCTCATGATTTTACACATCATGTCTGAACAAGTGTCTCGACCCGAAACGTCACCCATTCCCACTCTCCGGAGATGCTGCCTGTCCCGCTGAGTTACTCCACAATAGGTTAGCTGTTGTGTCTCTCTCTATCTGGGTCGTGTTCCTGCCTCACCAACAGAGTGGAGTTAATGAACCTGTACTTCCATCAATCACTGGAGCAGTCCTCCCCCTCTTCCTCAAAAGCCACAGTGTCACCAATTTGGGTTGTCAAGAAAGTAAATGAGATTTTAAAATATCTCTCGCCCAAATGGGTGCAGGAGTGGAGCATTGAGTTACAGCGGGAGAGTTTCGGAGTGTCAGAGAAACTTTACTCGGTGCCTTGCAGCATTCATTCAAGTGTACCTGTCCCTATACCTCCTCCCTCGCCTCCATCCAAGGACCCTGACAGAGGCAGAAGTTCATTTGCACCTCCTCCAACCTCATCTACTGTATCAGCTGTTCCAGGTGTGGACTCCTGTATATCGGCGAGACCAATCGCAGGCTCGGCGATCGATTCGCTGAACACCTCCGCTCAGTCCGCCTTAACCAACCCGATCTCCCAGTTGCCAAACACTTCAACTCCCCCTCCCATTCCCATACTGACCTTTCTGTCCTGGGCCTCCTCCATTGTCAGAGTGAGGCCCAGCGCACATTGGAGGAACAGCACCTCATATTCCGCATGGGTAGCTTACACCCCAGTGGTATGAACATTGACTTCTCTAATGTCAAGTAACCTTTGCTTCCTCTCTCTCTCCGTCCCTCCCCCACCCGAGTTCTCTGACCATTCATTGTCCTCCTGATCATTGTTACTGATTGAAGCCTCGTTGTCACCTTCCCCTCAGCTAACCATGAACCATCCTTATTTGATCTGTCATTTTCACACCTTGCCCTTCCATATCTCTAAACTCCCTCTCACTTGACCCTCAGTCTGTAGAAGGGTCTCGACTCGAAACGTCACCCATTCCTTCTCTGTGGAGATGCTGCCTGTCCTGCTGAGTTACTCCAGCATTTTGTGTCTACCTTTCATGACAAGGAACGTTAGAAACAATGCAGCAGAGTTTATCTGAAGAGATGACACTGCATTTCGCTGTTTTTTTAACCAAGAATAGCTCAGACAATTGCTGAAACATTGGCTTTCGCTTGGGCAGCTTACACCCCAGCGGTATGAATATTGATTTCCCCAACTTCCAGTAACCATTGTACCCCCCTCTCTCTCCGTCCCGCCCCCACCCTAGTGCTCGTACTAGTTTCACTGTCGTCCTGTTGAGTCTCGTTGTCTGTAACTCGTTTTCACCGCGGCCCACAGCCACCAATGGCCTGGTTCCTTCATCATCGTTACTTTGTGCATCTCTCATTCATTTGTTCCATATCTCTCTACATCACCGTCTATATCTCTCGTTCCCCTCTCCCCTGACTCTCCGTCTGAACAAGAGTCTCGACCCGAAACGTCACCTATCCATGTTCTCCACAGATGCTGCCTGGCCCGCTGAGTTACTCCAGCACTCTGTGAAACGTCACCTATCCATGTTCTCCACAGATGCTGCGTGACCCGCTGAGTTACTCCAGCACTCTGTGAAACGTCACCTATCCATGTTCTCCACAGATGCTGCCTGGCCCGCTGAGTTACTCCAGCACTCTGTGAAACGTCACCTATCCACGTTCTCCACAGATGCTGCCTGACCCGCTGAGTTACTCCAGCTTCTTGTGTCTATGTTCGCCAGAAACACTGGTGTTGTATGACGGGCTGTGATGTGTGGAGTTCCAGTGGATGCGGCTCATTAAAAATCTGTTGAGTCCCGACACAATGGAGGGTTCTCAGCCTCAGTGGCAGGGAGGAGCTGCCCTGAGCTCACTTTAATAATAAGGGGTCGGCCATTTAGGACTGAGATGATGAAAAACAATTTCACCCGGAGAGTTGTGAATCTGTGGGATTCTCTGCCACAGAAGGCAGTGGAGGCCGATTCACTGGATGTTTTCAAGAGAGTTAGTTTTAGCTCTTAGGGCTAACGGAATCAGGGGATATGGGGAGAAAGCAGGAACGGGGAACTGATTCTGGATGATCAGCCAGGATCATATTGAATGGCGATGCTGGCTCGAAGGGCCGAATGGCCTACTCCTGCACCTATTTTCTATGTTTCTACCTTTGGAGTGTGGGAGGAAACCAGAGCAGGTCACGGGGAGAACGTGCAAACTCCGTAAAGACAGCACCCGTAGTCAGGATGGAACCCGGGTCTCTGGCGCTGTGAGGCAGCAGCTCTACCCGCTGCGCCACCATGATCTCCCTTCAAGGCTTGAGCTTTGACCACTTGGGGTGTGGGTTTCTGCGTGACTCCAGGGAGGGGGAGGGGGGCTGGGGAAGGGGCCAGGGTTGCTCGAGGCCGGGGAAGGGGCCAGGGTTGATCGAGGCTGGGGAAGGGGCCAGGGTTGATCGAGGCTGGGGAAGGGGCCAGGGTTGATCGAGGCTGCCCTCATGCTGCTGTCCTTATCTCCAGTGGATGGTGACCTGTGTTCGTTCCGTACCTGATGCGTCACGGGGCTAACTTCATTCTGTCAACTCTTGCAACTTTTAAAGTGATCTCATTAGTTCTATCTGAAGCAGTTTATCAAAACCATATCAGCAACCTCCCCAGTCTGGTTTAAGTCCCACAACTCTGCCCAATGGCGTTATGAATGACTGGGCTTCCCCAATGACCCTCTAATCCAGGAAGTCTTAATTCCCCAACATCAGGTTACAAGCATTAATCCCCCCACACTGCCCCTCCCTTAAAGCCCCTTGGAGCAGCGCGATTAAACCCATATGTGTCCCGTCAGAATCCAGCAGAGCGGTGCGAGACGTTTCACAGAGTGTTGGAGTAACTCAGCGGGTCAGGCAGCATCTGTGGAGAACGTGGATAGGTGACGTTTCGCATTCAATCCCTTCTTCAGAGCCAATCTACCCAGGTGTTGATTTGAGAATAGAGTCACAGAGTGACACAGTGTGGAAACAGGCCCTTCGGCCCAACTTGCCCACACAGACCAGCATGTCCCATCTACACTAGTCCATATCTCTCTAAACCTGCCCTATCCATGTACCTGTCTAAATGTTTCTTAAACATTGTGAGAGCACCTTTGGTTTGGTTTAGTTTAGTTTAGAGATACAGGATGGAAACAGGCCTTTCGGCCCACTGAGTCTGCACCGACCAGCGATCCCTGTAGACTAACACTATCCTACACACACTAGGGACAATCCAATTGCTTCTTAAACTGACATTAGCAAATTTGCAGATGACACAAAGCTGGGTGGCAGTGTGAACTGTGAGGAGGATGCTATGAGAATGCAGGGTGACTTGGACAGGTTGGGGGAGTGGGCAGATGCATGGCAGATGCAGTTAATGTGGATAAATGTGAGGTTATCCACTTTAGTACCAAAAACAGGAAGGCAGGTTACTATCTAAATGGCGTTGTTGGGAAAAGGGGGAGTACATCGGGATTTGGGGGTCCTTGTTCATCAGTCAATGAAAGTAAGCATGCAGGTACAGCAGGCAGTGAAGAAAGCCACTGGCATGTTGGCCTTCATAACAAGAGGAGTTGAGTACAGGAGCAAAGAGGTCCTTCTGCAGTTGTATAGGGCCCTAGTGAGAGTGGTGAGTCTGTGGAATTCTCTGCCTCAGAGGGCGGTGGAAGCCGGTTCTCTGGATAATTTCAAGAGAGAGCTAGATAGGGCTCTTAAAGATAGCGGAGTCAGGGGATATGGGGAGAAGGCAGGAACGGGATACTGATTGGGGATGATCAGCCATGATCACATTGAATGGCGGTGCTGGTTCAAAGGGCCAAATGGCCTAATCCTGCACCTATTGTCTGTTGACCCGCTGAGTTACTCTAGCACTTTGTGTCTATCTCTGTCACCTTGTTGAGAAACAGCTTCTGCTCGATAGAATAGGGGTTTAATGGCGACATCTCCCTCATGGAGAGACCAGAGGGTAAGTGTCACGGTGGCGCAGCGGGTAGAGCTGCTGCCTCACAGCGCCAGAGACCCGGGTTCAATCCTGACTACGGGTGCTGTCTGTACGGAGTTTGTATGTTTTCCCTGTGACCTGCGTGGGTTTTCTCCGGGTGCTCCGGTTTCCTCCCACACTCCAAAGACGTGCAGGTTTGTAGGTTAATTGGCTTCTGTAAATGTGAAAATTGTCCCTGGTGTGTGTAGGATAGTGTTAATGTGCGGGGATCGCTGGTCGGCACGGACTCGGGGGGGGGGGGGGGCCGAAGGGCCTGTTTCCGCGCTGTATCTCTAAACTAAACCTGGAAATGTTTGAATAACACAAATGCTGAAGCATTGAGTATTTATTAGCAGAGCTAGGATGCAAGGTCCACAAATAACTGGAATATACATGTCCATCAGGCCCGGGTCGAGGTATTTCTGGAATGTAGCCTCTGGGTTTTGTTGGCAGCCCGTGGATTACACTTTATAGCCGGCTGTCCAGATTCCTAAAGACTACCTCTCATGCCTTGGGGAAGGTCCTAAATAGGACCACTTGGGGTACATGACATCTCAGTTAGCGATAAAACAGAGGTACCATGGCTACTCACCTCAAGATTCAAGATTCAAGAGAGTTTATTGTTCCTGTGTCCCAGATAGGACAATGAAATTCTTGCTTTGTTTCAGCACAACAGAATATAGTAAACATAATACAGAACAGATCAGTGTGTCCATATACCATTGTATAAATATATACACACATGAATAAATAAACTGATAAAGTGCAAATAAACTGATAATGGGCTATTAATGTTCAGAGGTTTTTTTAGTTGAGTTTAATAGCCTGATGGCTGTGGGGAAGTAGCTATTCCTGAACCTGGATGTTGCAGATTTCAGGCTCCTGTACCTTCTACCTGAAGGTAGCGGGGAGATGAGTGTGTGGCCAGGATGGCGTGGGTCCTTGATGATGCTGCCAGCCTTTTTGAGGCAACGACTGCGATAGATCCCCTCGATGGAAGGGAGGTCAGAGCCGATGATGGGCTGGGCAGCGTTTACAACTTTCTGCATTATTTTCCTCTCCTGGATGCTCAAGTTGCCGAAACCAAGCCACGATGCAACCGGTCAGCATGCTCTCTACTGTGCACCTGTAGAAGTTAGAGAGAGTCCGCCTTGACAAACCGACTCTCCGTAATCTTCTCAGGAAGTAGAGGTGCTGATGTGCTTTTTTAATAATTGCATCAGTGTTCTCGGACCAGGAAAGATCTTCAGAGATGCGCACGCCCAGGAATTAGAAGCTCTTGACCCTTTCCACCATCGACCCGTTGATATAAACGGGACTATGGGTCCCCATCCTACCTCTTCCAAAGTCCACAATCAGTTCCTTGGTTTTGCTGGTGTTGAGGGCCAGGTTATTGCGCTGGCACCATTTGGTCAGTCGGTCGATCTCTCTTCTATACTCTGACTCATCCCCATCAGTGATACGTCCCACGACAGTGGTGTTGTCAGCGAACTTGATGATGGAGTTCGCATTATGACCAGCTACACAGTCATGAGTATAGAGTGAATACAGCAGGGGGCTGAGCACGCAGCCTTGAGGTGCTCCCGTGCTGATTGTTATTGAGGCTGACACATTTCCACCAATTCGAACAGTCTGTGGTCTGTGAATGAGGAAGTCGAGGATCCAATTGCAGAATTACATCATCCACAGTGTGGCTGTTCGCAATATACCCTCTTGGTTTTATTTCGTTTAGAGATACGGAGTGGAAACAGGCCCTTCGGCCCACCGAGTCCGTGCCGACCAGCGATCCCCGCACCCTAACACTATCCTACACACACAGGGGACTATTTACATTTACACCAAGCCAATTAACCTACAAACCTGCACGTCTATTGAGCGTGGTGGGAAACCGGAGCGCACAGAGAAAACCCACGCGGTCACAGGGAGAACGTGCAAACTCCGTACAGACAGCACCCGTGGTCAGGATGTAACCCGGGTCTCTGCCGCTGTGAGGCAGCAGCTCTACCCGCTGCGCCACCGTGTCGCCCCTTGTCTCTGTGAGATATTATTGTGAGAACAATGTCAGTGAGTTAGGCAGCACGGAAACTGGCCCTTCGGCCCAACTTCCCCATGCTGACCAAGGTGCCCCATCAAGACTCCTCCCACCTGCCTGCGTTTGGCCCATATCCCTCTAAACCTGTCCTATCCATGTACTTGCCCAAGTGTCTTTTAAACATCTCTTTGGGTACCTTGGCCAGCATGAATGTGATGGGCTGAAGGGCCTGTTTCTGTGCTGTCTAACTCACTGACATTGACTCTACGACTCTGACTGTTGATAGGAGTGAAATTCAGTGCAAAAACGGCACAACGGGACGGTGCCAAAACAGTTTTCCAAGGAGTGCAGTCTCTGTAAGTTGGGCAGGGAGGGCTGTGTATTCAACCCTGGGCCCGTCTCAACTACACTTGTTTATGTTCAATCCTTGGGTAAAGTTGGCCTGGAACTAAACACGCAATTCACTAATAGACCTTTAGAAATAATACGTTCATATCTCAGCGGGTCAGGCAGCATCTGTGGAGAACATGGATAGGTGACGTTTCACAGAGTGCTGGAGTAACTCAGCGGGTCAGGCAGCATCTGTGGAGAACATGGATAGGTGATGTTTCACAGAGTGCTGGAGTAACTCAGCGGGTCAGGCAGCATCTGTGGAGAACATGGATAGGTGACGTTTCACAGAGTGCTGGAGTAACTCAGCGGGTCAGGCAGCATCTGTGGAGAACATGGATAGGTGACGTTTCACAGAGTGCTGGAGTAACTCAGCGGGTCAGGCAGCATCTGTGTGAGAACGTGGATAGGTGACGTTTCGGGTCGGGACGCTTCTTCAGATGCCTCCACGCCGTGACTCTGTGAATGTTAACTCTGAATCAATCCGCAGACTGCCTCTAGGAGCTTGCTGTGAATGTAGCTCTGATTTGTTCCTTTGTCTTTGGACTTTCCAGTTACTGAGCTGTTGGTGGTTTGGGGCTGGGCATTTGGCGCTAGGTGAATGCCCCGTTCTGAGCCGGCTCCACCCGGCGGGCAGGCGGGCGGGTAAAAGTGTCCGTGTCGCCCACACTGATTGATAGTCAGAGCTGGTCCGGCGCTGTCACACGGGGGCCAGGCAGTACTCTGTCAACTGGGAACGAGCAGGATAATGTTCCTGCAGTCTGCATGTGTCTGCGCTTTAACTCCTTCCTGCTATTAATACCGCGCCCAGCCAGGGGAGTTTTGTGCAGAGATTGGCTCTCATCTCCGGGACTATTGAATGCGCTGCTCTGGTGAGTAATTTTAAACACACATTCATGAGCTTTTCGTTATTTTTTCTCGTGTATGACATTGTTTGACAGTGTACTGTGTGTTTACACGTCCTGTTGTGCTGCTTGTAGTGAGGATTTCATTGTTCTGTCGCGGACACATGGCAATAACACATTCTTGACTGAAGAAGGGTCTCGACCTGAAACATCACCCGTTCCTTCTCCCCACAGATGCTGCCTGACCAGCTGAGTTACTCCAGCATTTTGTGTCTATCTTCGGTTTAAACCAACATCTGCAGTTCCTTCTCACACAAACTTTAATGTTAGACGGGTGGACAAGTCTTGTATAGGAAGGAACTGCAAATGCTGGTTTACACCGAAGATAGACACAACATGCTGGAGTAACTCAGCGGGACAGGCAGCATCTCTGGAGAGAAGGAATGGGTGACGCTTCGGGTCGAGACCCTTCTACGGACCACATTGCTTGTGAACTGTGCTAAATAAAGCCTTGTACTTGACAAGTTGAAGGACTAGCGCGGCTCCCTGGCTGGGAGGAAGATATTGGCGGTGATTGACTTGCCTGTACCGGTGAAGGATCTCGTCGTGAGCTTCCATATTTTATATTCCGCTCGGGCAGCGGTATGAATACTGAGTGGAGGACGGAACTGCAGATGTCGGTTTAAACCGAAGATAGACACAAAAAGCTGGAGTAACTCAGCGGGACAGGCAGCATCTCTGGAGAGAAGGAATGGGTCACGTTTCTGGTCGAGACCCTTCTTCAGACAGAGTGAATATTGATTTATCTAACTTCAAGTAACCCTTGCTCTCCCTCTCTCTCTATCCCTCCCTCCCTCACCCTAGTTCTCCAACTAGTTTCACTGTCATCCTGGTTAATTTTACTGTTTGCATGCCTCGTTGTCAACTTCCCCGCAGCCAACAACGAGCCGTGATAGAAGCTGGGGTAACTCAGCGGGTCAGGCAGCATATGTGGAGAAAAGGAATAGGTGTCATTTTGGGTCGAGACCAGTCTGTGTACACCAGCATCAGCAATGGCTTTCAATGGTAACAAAGAACCATTCCTCAATTCCTTGAACATCATCTGCTTTGATCTGTCGTTTTCACACCTTACCCTTTCATATCTCTAGACTCCTTCTCCCCTGACTCTCGGTCTGAAGAAGGGTCTCAACCGAAACGTCACTCATTCCTTCTTTCCAGAGATGCTGCCTGACCCGCTGAGTTACTCCAGCACTCTGTGAAACGTCACCTATCCATGTTCTCCACAGATGCTGCCTGACCCGCTGAGTTACTCCAGCACTCTGTGAAACGTCACCTATCCATGTTCTCCACAGATGCTGCCTGGCCCGCTGAGTTACTCCAGCACTCTGTGTCTGTCTCCATCTCTGGTCTTTGGTGTTAATTTCCCCGCCAGCTACCTCATTGGTGACCCTCGGACTATCTTTGATCGGACTTTGCTGGCTTTACCTTGCACTAAACGTTATTCCCTTATCATGTATCTGTACACTGTGGACGGCTCGATTGTAAACATGTATTGTCTTTCCGCTGACTGGTTAGCACGCAACAAAAGCTTTTCACTGTACCTCGGTACACGTGACAATAAACTCAACGGATCTGAACTGAACCAGCTGCTCGCTGTTGACCAGTGACTCTCAGCTCCATTGTACATGTAGCGGTGTGACTGGGGAAATGTACCCAATCGGTCAAACGCCGGCCACTCACCGGCCACTCACCGGCCAAGTCAGGGGTCTGAAAGGGGGGAAATACAATTCTACATTTGGTGTAATTTGTGGCTGGTTCTGAATGTAGGCCATCGAAGGAATCTAGAGAGCGGTGGACACTGCACAGTCCATCACAGGTACTGACCACCCGACCATCGAAGGTCCATCACAGGTACTGACCTCCCCACCATCGAAGGTCCATCACAGGTACTGACCTCCCCACCATCGAAGGGATCTACAGGAGTCGCTGCCTCAAAAAGGCAGCCAGCATCATCAGAGACCCACACCACCCTGGCCACGCTCTCATCTCGCTGCTACCATCGGGGAAGAAGGTACAGGAGCCTGAAAACCTTGGCCTCCAGGTTCAAGAACAGCTTCTTCCCAACAACCATCAGGCTCTTGAACTCCACAACCTCCAAATAAGCTGCGAACTACATAGACTTGGGGGCATTGGTTTTGTCTTTTTGCACTATTATCGTTTGTTTTTTATGTGTACGTGTGTGTGTGTGTTACGTGTGTGTTACGTGTGTGTGTGTGTACATGTGTATGTGTGTGTGAGTGTGTGTGTACATGTGTATGTGTTACGTGTGTGTGTGTGTTACGTGTGTGTGTTACGTGTTTGTGTGTGTACATGTGCGTGTGTGTGTATGTACGTGTGTGTGTGTGTATGTGTGTGTACGTGTGTGTGTACGTGTGTGTGTGTTTGTGTGTGTATATGTGTAGGAAGGCACTGCAGATGCCGGTTTACACCGAAGATAGACAGAAAATGCTGGAGTAACTCAGCGGGACGGGCAGCAAAGTGTGTACATTGTATACACACACATTGAAGCTTGTTTCTCGTGTATTTTATTGTTTACAGTGTATTATGTTCTGTTCTGCAACAGCAAGTAAGATTGTTCTATCTGGGACACATGACGATAAAACACTCCTGATTCTTGCCTCGTTTCAAGCACAGCTGAATTGGATCTGTTTTATATAGAAACCCAGGAACCCAGAGAACTCTGTAAAGTTTCAATGAAAATAAAGGGTGTTGTTTTGTCTGCACCTGGATCTTTAATGATGTCTGCTATTAATTCCACCCTGCCTAAGCCCGTCAGCTGTAGAAACAGTTTCCAAAACGTTGCTGGAATCGTGTTAATGATGGCAGAGAGAGTGAGAGCAGTAATGGGGAACTGGGGTGACGGGGGTAAAGCGACCCAAAACTTCACCTATCCATGTTCTCCATAGATGCTGCCTGGCCCGCTGAGTTACTCCAGCACTCTGTGAAACGTCACCTATCCATGTTCTCCATAGATGCTGCCTGGCCCACTGAGTTACTCCAGCACTCTGTGAAACGTCACCTATCCATGTTCTCCACAGATGCTGCCTGACCCGCTGAGTTACTCCAGCACTCTGTGAAACGTCACCTATCCATGTTCTCCACAGATGCTGCCTGACCCGCTGAGTTACTCCAGCACTCTGTGAAACGTCACCTATCCATGTTCTCTGTGTCTATCTTCATTTTGTAGATGTACGGATTGAGATGAGAGGAACTTCCTAGGTTCAGAGGGTCCATGGTGCTGGCCACTAGAGGCACGGAGTGATCTGGGGGGGGGGGGGGAGAGTGTGAAGGGGACAATGTAATGGAGGGTCATTTTGAGTGGGGTAGCAGGTTTGATGTGCAGAGTGGCCTACTCCCCCTGGATATCTCCTGTGCTCCAGAGCCATGTGCAATGGAAGGAATGTCCCCCCCCCACCTTCAACATGTCTGATTGAGTGTTTCATGAGGGTATCATGAGGGACGACAGATGGCACAATGGGCTAAGTGTTCGGCTGGCAACCGGAAGGTAGCCGGTTCGAATCCCGCTTGGAGTGCATACTGTCGTTGTGTCCTTGGGCAAGACACTTCACCCACCTTTGCCTGTGTGTGAATGTGTGTGAATGTGTGTGAGTGATTGGTGGTGGTCGGAGGCACAGATTGGCAGCCACGCTTCCGTCAGTCTGCCCCAGGGCAGCTGTGGCTACAGAAGTAGCTTACCACCACCGAGTGTGACTGAGGAGTGAATGAATAATGCGATGTAAAGCGCCTTGAGTATTAGAAAGGCGCTATATAAATCCCATCCATTATTATTATTATTATCACCAGACGCAGTATAAAGCTGAGATGGTTACAGATACATTCACTACTGATACCCATTCTACTAACTCATTCACCACCACTGATGTGTGTGCAGCGTTTAATTAAGCGTCAGTCAGTTGCAGCAAGTGCAGTGGTGGAGTATCTGCAGACATTCCGTTGTCAATCCCCGTGATGTTAGTCCGTGCTCCATCGACATCACGTCGGCCCATCGACAACCTCTGGCGAGCGGCTTCACACGCCGAATAAGACCACAAGTCAGAGGAGCAGAAAGGCCTGGATAGAGTGGATGTGGAGAGGATGTTTCCACTAGTGGGAGAGTCTAGGACCAGAGGCCACAGCCTCAGAATTAAAAGGAAGGAGATGAGGAGGAATTAATTTCCAGAACCAGGGGCCACAGTTAAAGAATAAGGGGTAAGCCATTTAGAATGGAGACGAGGAAACACTTTTTCTCACAGGGAGTGGTGAGTCTGTGAAATTCTCTGCCTCAGAGGGCGGTGGAGGCCGGTTCTCTGGTTACTCTCAAGAGAGAGCTAGATAAGGCTCTTGAAAATAGTGGAGTCAGGGGATATGGGGAGAAGGCAGGAACGGGGTACTGATTGTGAATGATCAGCCATGATCACATTGAATGGCGGTACAGGCTCAAAGGGCTGAATGGCCTACTCCTGCACCTATTGTCTATTGATGGTGAATCTGTGGAATTCATTGCCACAGACGGCTGTGGAGGCCAAGTCAGTGGATATGTTTAAGGCAGAGATAGATAGATTCTTGATTAGTGCAGGTGTCAGGAGTTATGGGGAGAAGGCAGGAGAATGGGGTTAGGAGGGAGAGATAGATCAGCCATGATTGAGTGACGGAGTAGACTTGATGGGCCAAATGGCCTCATTCTGCTCCTATCACATCTAGGTTGATGGTTCACCACCACATGGTCACATCCTTGTGCATAATGATTAATGACATCATTAAAACAGACACTTGGTGTCAGTATCTGCAGTGTAGTTGGTATCTTTTGAAGGACTTGGATCCATTTTAAAATCCATTCTGTATCTTTATTTGAGATTATTCTCTCCACAAACAAGCTAGCGTGGATAATGCAGGCAGCAGGGAGGATGTGAGTTTATAACACCTAACCTGCCCCCGCCTGTTATCTTATCAAAGTCACTACTCTATTTTTATTCCACTGCAAACTTGTCTCAAACACAAGTTCTTAAGTTCTAAGAGCAGAATTAGGCCATTCAGCCCATCGAGTCTACTCCAACATTCAATCATGGCTGATCTATCTCTCCCTCTCGACCCCATTCTCCTGCCTTCTCCCCGTAACCCCTGACACCGGTACTGATCGAGTCCCTCTGGGTTTCATTCCTTGAGTATTAGCTGCAAACTGTGTATGGTTGCTATTGCCCGCTCTGTCACACTCTACTGATTAACAGTTTAAACATGAGCTAATCTGGGAAGTGACATTATTGCCACAAGCAAAGATCTACGCCATGATAGATGAGAGGGTTTATTTGCCGAGCTATTGTTTAACGATATTGAGGGCATGCATTGTGAACAAGCCTTTCATTGAAAGGAAAAGGTCTCACACAGACCGTGACACGCACACGCACACGCACACAGCCAGAGGCCAGACAGAGTGCTGGAGGAGTGAAATAGTTCAACAACCAGTCTGAGCTGCAGGGAGAGGTTGAGCAGGCTGGGACTCTATTCCTTGGAGCGCAGGAGGATGAGGGGTGATCTAATAGAGGTGTATAAAATCATGAGAGGAATAGATCGGGTAGATGCACAGAGTCTCTTGCCCAAAGCAGGGGAATCGAGGACCAGAGGACATACTGTTGGTTTAAGGCGAAGGGAGAAAAGAATTAATAGGAACCTGAGGGGTAGCTTTTTCACACAAAGTGTGGTGGGTGATATGGAACAAGCTGCCAGATGAGGTAGTTGAGGCAGGGACTATCGCAACAATTTAAAAACAGGTAAGACAAGATAAGACAGGTACGTGGATAGGACAGGTTTGGAGGGACATGGGCCAAACGCAGGCAGGTGGGACGAGTGTAGCTGGGGCATGTTGGCCGGTGTGGGCAAGTTGGGCCGAAGGGCCTGTTTTCACACTGTATCACTCTGTGACTAGTGTAGATGGGGCATGTTGGCCGGTGTGGGCAAGGTGGGGCGAGTTGGGCCGAAGGGCCTGTTTCCACACTGTATCACTCTGTGACTGTGTGATCCAGACCCACTGGTGTTTATCTTTCATCTGCCAACAGCTCCAACCTTGCATCTTTGACAGGCAGCTGGTGCGAACGTTCCTTGAATATATTCATTAAATGTGAGATGGCAGCATTATTGGAGAGCCCCCAGTGCACATGAACACGCAGACATGGTGCTATGTTGGTGGGAACGTGACAAAAATACTTCTTCTCCGCGATTAGCTGTGAACCTTGATGTGATTTCTGCGTGCCGCAGACTAAATCTGTTTCTGAATCTGTGCTGGGAAAGTTAGCTTCATACAGGGCCTGTATGATCACACGTGTCTGGCTGTATGATCACACATGTGTAGTTGTATGGTCACACGTGTGTAGTTGTATGATCACACGTGTGTAGTTGTATGATCACACGTGTTCTAATTGTGTGAATGTACACGGCTACAATCAGGCCATCCATAACGCACCGATACAGAGTAATGGGAAGACGGTTCAGTAAAGTCTGGTTGAAGATAGTTTGAAGGTCTCCAGTGAGGTAGATGGTATTGTTTCCCACCAGTGGTCCCCGAGGGGGGGGGAGGGGGTTGACTGTGGGAGGGGGGTGGGGGGGTGTAATTGTGTGAGGGGGTGGTATTGTGGGGGGGGGGTACTGGGAGCTGTGGGGGGGGGGGTACTGTGGGGTGGGGGCTGTGGGGGAGGGGTGTGGGGCGGGGGTACTATGGGGGGGGTGCTATGGGGGGGGTGTATTGTGGGGGGGGGCTGTGGGGGGGGTGGGTATTGTGGGGGGGGGCTGGGGTGGGTGTATTGTGGGGAGGGGTACTGTGGGGGGGGGGTACTATGGGGAGGGGGGGGGGTTACTGTGGGAGAGTGTGGCGTCACGTGAAACAGACGTCTGGTGATGAAGGTTCCTCCAGCACCACATCTGCTTCCCAATGCAGGAAATTCCCCACATGCCCAACGATAAAACAACAAAACATCCCCTTAAACCCGCGCGACGCTGACGGGACAAGTGGTGGTGGCGGCCTGTCCGTAACGACAATGGCAGTTGTGCCGAAGGGCCTGTTTCCGCGCTAACTGCGTGACCATTATAAAATAACTTCATGAATATAGTTTGAGTCAGCTTATTTCAACATGGAATTTAAACTAAAAACATATTCTTTTTATAATGTTTGTTTTTGTTGCAGCTTCCACTTTGATCATATGTTTACATTTAAATCTTCATTGTTCATGTTTAAACAAATGTCGTTGAGTTTGGGATTTTGTTTGCTGTCCATGAGTGTTTGTTAAATTGTTCAGACAGCAGGGGTTCTGGGAGCAGATAGCAGAAGCTGATCTTTACTCCACTAAAGTGTGGTGTTTTTGGAGAAGCATGGACCACGGTTCTCACTACAAGTATTCAAATAGCCATCCCTTTCACAAGTCAGATTGATCCCATAAACCACTGTATCCTGGACCACCCATAGTGAAGCAACGACTAAGGAAGAACATCAACTTACAAGGTCAAAGGAAGTCCGTAATGTCCCCAACAACTCTCACCAACTTCTACAGATGTGCCGTAGGGAGCATTTTATCGGGACGCATCACAGCACGGTTTGGGAAAAGCTCCATCCAAGACCCGCAAGAAATTGCAGAGAATTGTGGACGCAGCCCAGACCGTCACACACACAAACCAGCCTCCCTTCCACAGACTCCATCTACACCTCACGCTGCCTCAGCGAGGCCAGCAGCATCATCAAGGACCAGTCTCAACCCCAGCCACTCCCTCTTCTCCCCTTTTTTTAGGTCAGTTTTAAACAGGCCATTGTTAGCTGTTTGTTTGGGTGAAAATGAGAAGCTGGTGTAATTTGGGTGGGGGAGGGATAGAGAAAGAGGGAATGCCGGGGCTACCTGTAGTGAGAGAAATCAATATTCATACCACTGGGCTGTGAGCTGTCCAAGTGAAATATGAGATGCTGTTCCTCCAATTGTGTTATATCTTTCATTCATTGTTCTTTATCTCTCCACATCACCATCTATATCTCTCGTTTCGCTTGTCCCTAACCAGTCATAAGAAGGGTCTCGACCCGAAACGTCACCCATTCCTTCTCTCCAGACATGCTGCCTGTCCCGCTGAGCTACTCCAGCATCTTTGTGTCTATCTTCGGTAAAAACAGAATCCATCGCAGGTTTAAATAGCAACTGTTTTTCCTTCAACAGATGCTGCTGCCTGCTCCATTTTTAGCATGTTTATTAAGGGAACACATGAAATTGCGATTATCATCGAATCAAAGATTGCTTACAGGAACAAATGTCATAGTTCCATCTACACTCATGTCTAAAAATGTCCTCTCTGTCACATGACAGTTTTACCAAACAGAAATCTTCTTCTTCCACTTGCGTGTGGCGTGCATAGCCTAAAGTTGTAGGACAACTTGTTCTATTTGATGTGTTTAAGCGGAGGCTGGGCGATCGTTTCGCCGAACTCCTCCGCTCGGTCCGCAAGAACCTACCTGACCTCCCGGTGGCTCAGCACTTCAACTCCCCCTCCCATTCCCAATCCGACCTCTCTGTCCTGGGCCTCCTCCATTGCCAGAGTGAGCAACACCGGAAATTGGAGGAACAGCACCTCATATTCCGCTTGGGGAGTCTGCATCCTGCGGGCATGAACATTGAATTCTCCCAATTTTGTTAGCCCTTGCTGTCTCCTCCCCTTCCTCAACCCTCGAGCTGTCTCCTCCCATCACCCAGCCTTCGGGCTCCTCCTCCTCCTTTTTCCTTTCTTCTCCCCGCCTCCCCCCATCAGTCTGAAGAAGGGTTTTGGCCCGAAACGTTGCCTATTTCCTTCGCTCCATAGATGCTGCTGCACCCGCTGAGTTTCTCCAGCATTTTTGTCTACCTTTGTTCTATTTGATCTTATTTGATTGTGCACGCCGGGTTGATTGCATTCGTCGAAACAGGGCGGACCACGTGAAGGTTGCAATCTCCCACCCCCACGGAACAGAAATAAACACCAGTGTACAGGAAGGAACTACAGATGCTGCTTTACACCAAAGATAGGCACAAAAATGCTGGAGTAACTCTCGTATTTTGTGTCTATCTTGGAAATAAACACCAGGTCAGGTGAAGAATGGCGACAATTGGCCAGGTGCCAGTCAAGTTGTGTGTTTGGGGGAGCTGCTGATGGGAAGAATGAAATAACGCTTTGGAAGGTTGAGTGCTGGCTACTTTGTGCTTGGACAGGGTAAGATTTAAGGAATCATATTTAGAGGCAGCACAGTGGTGCAACGGTAGAGTCCACTGCCTCACAGCACCAGGGACCCGGCTTTGATCCCGACCTCAGGTGGAGTTTACACCTTCTCCCTGTGACCTGCGTGGGTTTCCTCCGGGTGCTCCGGTTTCCTCCCACATCCTCAAGACGTTCAGGTTTGTAGGTTAATCGGCCCCTCTGAAAATTGTCTCTAGTGTGTAGGGAGTGGATGTGAAAGTGGCCAACAGAGAACTGGTGTGAACAGGTGATTGTTGGTCGGCATGGACTTGGCGGGCCGAAGGGCCTGTTTCCATGCTGTATCTCTACACTAATTTGAGAGGCTATTGAATAGAGATGTGGATATAGATTCAGTGCAGGTAGATTAGAGTTGGTCTTGGATTCATGTTTGGCACAGACTTTGTGGCCAAGAGATGTGTTCCTTGGTCAATCGCGGGGCTCAAGAGATATTCAACGTTTGGTTTCCTATTCGGGCGGCATGGTGGCGCAGCGGGTAGAGCTGCTGCCTCACAGCGCCAGAGACCCGGGGTCCATCCTGACTACGGGTGCTGTCTGTACGGAGTTTGTACGTTCTCCCTGTGACCTGCGTGGGTTTTCTCCGGGTGCTCCGGATTCTTCCCACACTCCAAAGACGTGCAGGTTTTTAGGTTAATTCTCGTAGGTGAAAATTGTAAATTGTCCCCAGTGTGTGTAGGATAGTGCTAGTGTGCGGGGATCGCTGGTTGGTGCGGGCTCGGTGGGCCGAAGGGCCTGTTCCTGTGCTGTATCTCTAAAGTCTAAAAATGTATTCTACAAAGACTCCGCTTTCCATAAGGAATGTGGTTCTGATTAGGAGAAGCAACAGCAATTGTAATCTGCTGATTCAATGAAGTTTTAGGAGCAGAATTAGGCCATTCGGCCCATCAAGTCTACACCACCAATCAATCATGGCTATCTATCTTTCCCTCTCAACCCCATTCTCCTGCCTTCTCCCCATAATTCCTGACCCCCTGTACTAATCAAGGAATCTATCAAAATATCCACTGACTTGTGGCCTCCACAGCCGTCTGTGCCAATGGATTCCACAGATTCACCACCCTCTGGCTAAAGAAATTCCTGCTCATCTTCTTTTAAAGGGGGAGGGGGGGGTGATGTCAAATGGCCAGGGAGATGGGAGGAGGAGGGGACGCTGACAGGGTAATGGCCAAAGTGTGGTCCTGCCCAATCCTGCGTGGATTAAAAAACTCCCGCTCACAGAACAGGCCCTTTGGCCCAGCAGGGCTATGCTGTCTCATCTACATTAATCCCATTCACCAGCGTTGGATTCTCAACATTCTGTGCCTCGGTGATTCCAAAGCCGATCCACCTATAATGGTCAATGGTCCAATGGTCAATGGTCAATAGTTCATTGATTCCATGGTTCAATGGTCAGTGTGTTTTATAGTCACCTGTGCAAAGTGCCAATGCGCAGTGAAATTATTTTCTTACCAACAGCCCAGTAGAGTGTTGCCATCGGCGATTGTCCACTGAGACCGCGTACATGAGGATCCATGTTCATAGTCCAGTTCGTAAGTTGTCCTGAGCGCTGACCGATCCAGGCTAGCCCCAAGCCGCTGCGGGGCCTCCAGCCGTTGCCTTCCTTGGACATGCGGGTCGACCTGCGAACCCACATCCCCCTCCTCTCCTCGCACGTCCACCTTAGTTCCCAACTGCTCCACAGTGCCGCTGTTCATGTGAACGACCCCAGGGACCCTGTGCTCTGTCCAAGGTGCTGAGTAAATGCATGTAGTTCTTGATCATTTCACCGGTGCAAATAGGACAATGGGGCATCTTGGATAGCACTGATGAGTTGGGCCGAAGGGCCTGATTCTGTACTGTACGACTCTATGACTCTAAACTGGGAAATGTAAACTTCAGATAGACAGAGAGTGCTGGAGTAACTCAGCGGGTCAGGCAGCATCTGTGGAGAACATGGATAGGTGACGTTTCACAGAGTGCTGGAGTAACTCAGCGGGTCAGGCAGCATCTGTGGAGAACATGGATAGGTGACGTTTCACAGAGTGCTGGAGTAACTCAGCGGGTCAGGCAGCATCTGTGGAGAACATGGATAGGTGACGTTTCACAGAGTGCTGGAGTAACTCAGCGGGTGCAGCAGCATCTATGGAGCTAAGGAAATAGGCAACGTTTCGGGTCGAAACCCTTCCGGGTTTCGGCCCGAAACGTTGCCTATTTCCTTCGCTCCATAGATGCTGCTGCACCATAACTCAGCGGGTCAGGCAGCATCTGTGGAGAACATGGTTAGGTGACGTTTTGCGTCGAGACCCTTCTTCAGAAGAATGCCATTATTCCATCAGCGGTACATATGACAACTAAATGCCCTTGACCTTTCAGACGGAGTCAGGGGAGAAGGGAATGAGAGATATAGACGGTGATGTAGAGAGATATGGAACAAATGAATGAAAGATGCACAAAGTAACGATGATGAAGGAACCAGGCCATTGGTGGCTGTGGGCCGCGGTGAAAACGAGTTACAGACAACGAGACTCAACAGGACGACAGTGAAACTAGTACGAGCACTAGGGTGGGGGCGGGACGGAGAGAGGGGGGGGTGCAAGGGTTACTTTATGTGTGATCAATGTTCATACTACTGGCCTGTAAGCTGCCCAATTGAAATATGGGCTGCTCCTCCAATCTGGATGTGTTTGTAAACTCCAGTCCTGGTGTCGGGATCTGCCACTGAGTTTCTGCGAGACATTTCCTGTGAAGTTGGTGCTAATTCCCACTGCTGACACTGAGTATTAGAGTTACTCCTACAAAGCTGTGCCCTTTTGATTAATCTAACGCACAAAATGCACTTCAACGATGTTTCTCTCTGTGACACTCAGGCAAGCAAACCCATCTCAGTTGAATCAGCAACTTTCCAAAGTTTTAAGTGCATTTGATACGTGAAAGCCATCAGCTGTGATAGCAGATATTGGACAAAATTCCCTCGTCTCCCTTAATCTTGTCTTCCTCATTCAGCACTTGTTTCAAGAGCTTGGTAATGATTTGCAATATGCAGAGATTTACGAGCTTTCGCTGTGTAACTGTAGCTGGCGCCCGTTCAGATGCTGTGCAGAGAGTTAATGACTCCCAGCTCTTGCCGAACTCTGCACTGACAGGAAAATCCAGCTCTCCGCTTTCTTCCCAAGCCACTGGAGCAGAAACCATCAGCTCTCTAACCAACACTTCAGCCTCAGCTCAAAGTGTAAATTAAAGAACAAACTCACCATAAAAACCCCAGGAACGCTGCGGCAAGAATGTCTTTATTCTGGTCAGAGTCACAGAGTCACACAGCCCAGAACATCACACAATCCAACCTCCCTCCCTTCCATTGACTCCAACTACACCGCACGCTGCCTCGGCAAGGCCAGCAGTCCAGACCATCACACACACTCACCTCCCTCCCTTCCACTGACTCCATCTACACCTCACGCTGCCTCGGCAAGGCCAGCAGCATCATCAAGGACCAGTCTCACCCCAGGTCACTCCCTCTTCTCCCCTCTCCCATCGGGCAAGAGGTACAGAAGTGTGAAAACGCACACCTCCAGATTCAGGGACAGTTTCTTCCCGGCTGTTATCAGGCAACTGAACCATTAATTGTGTGGAAGGGTCAGCATGGACATGGTGGGCTGAATGGCCTGTCTCTGTACAATACTACTGTGTGTGAAAGAAATCAGAAACTCTGCATGAACCCACATTGAGTTGAGTTTAGTTTATTGTCACATGTACCGAGGTAGCTGAAATCCCTCAGCTCCCTTTTACAGCTCCCCCCCCCCCTCACATTAAACCCGTGTCCATGTGTTTGTGACCACCCCCACCATGGGAATTATCATTCCTTGTACAGAACACACCCTAAACTGCATTACCAGACTTGACGTTTTGTGTGGGAAGATGCTGATTTACTCTAGATGCTGGAGTAACTCAGAGGGTGAGGCAGCATCTCTGGAGAGAAGGAATGGGTGACGTTTTGGGTCGAGACCCTTCTTCAGAACCTTCTTCATCTGAAACATCACCCATTCCTTCTGTCCAGAGATGCTGCCTGTCCTGCTGAGTTACAGCAGCATTTTGTGTCTCTCTTTCCCCATTCGTAGAGTTGCAATCTCATTTAATTTATGAT
>NC_045976.1:43576813-43688448 GCF_010909765.2 Amblyraja radiata
TTAAGACTAAGGGGTCGGCCATTTAGGACTGAGATGAGGAAATACTTTTTCACCCAGAGAGTTGTGAATCTGTGGAATTCTCTGCCACAGAAGGCAGTGGAGGCCAATTCACTGGATGTTTTCAAGAGAGAGTTAGATTTGGCTCTTTGGGCTAACGGAATCGAGGGATATGGGGAGAAAGCAGGAATGGGGTACTGATTTTGGATGATCAGCCATGATCATATTGAATGGTGGTGCTGCCTCGAAGGGCCGAATGGCCTCCTCCTGTCCCTATGCTTCTATCTTTCTATGAATAGGAGTGAATGTATCGAACAGTGCCTCCCTCAATGAGGGTTGAGGGGGATCACCTTTCAAATGACAAGCATTTTTTCTGATGGACAGCGATTCCCTGTAGACTCTGGGATGCTTTTACAAATGTTAAATTAATTGGAAATCTCACATTACCATTATTCAAAGCCCAAATCCTTTGACTTGTGCATGTCAGGCGATCTCACCACCGTAATACAAATATCAGCTGCCTTGCAGTTTATTTTAATAGGAGCAGCAGCCTGAACAGCTCCTTTCTTTATTCCATTAACACGATATCCTCAACAGAACTGAAACCGTACTAAAATAAATAAGCTAATTGAGTAACCCAGAGGTATCCCTACACAATTCCACTCATCAACCACCAGGGTCAAAGTCTTTGCCCCCCTGTTACATCTGTGGCTACTTAACACACCTCCAATGATAATACTTGCTGAGTCAACGTTATTGCCCAACTCTGTGGACTTGGAGAAATCACTGCTGGGTCCCCTGTACTTATTGTGGCTCAGATCACAGGCTCCCATTCCAGTCTTCATAAGATCATAAGGTCATGTGATGGGAGCAGAAGTAGCCCATCAAGTCTATTCCACCATTCAATCACGGCTGATCTATCTCTCCCTCCTAACCCCATTCTCCTGCCTTCTCCCCATAACCCCTGACACCCGCACTCATCAAGAATCTATCTATTTCTGTCATATATATCCATTGACTTGTGACCTCCACAGCCGTCTGTGGCAATGAATTCCACAGATTCACCACCCTCTGGCTAAAGAGATTCCTCCTCATCTCCTTCCTAAAGGAACGTCCTTTACTTCTGAGGCTGTGACTTCTAGGCCTGGACTCTCCCACTAGTGGAAGCATCCTCTCCACATCCACTCTATCCAGGCCTTTCGCTATTCTTGATTAGTGCGGGTGTCAGGGGTTATGGGGAGAAGGCAGGAGAATGGGGTTAGGAGGGAGAGATAGATCAGCCATGATTGAATGGCGGAGTAGACTTGATGGGCCGAATGGCCTAATTCTGCTCCTGTCACTTATGAAGCAGACTTGTGCGTCCGGATGTGGCGAGTTGCACCTGCAGTTCCTTTGTCTGCTCCAGCGCACGGTATGTCTACTTTGGAGACGTTTCTCCTCGTCTCTCTGACGAGGGTTCTGCCGCACTCTCTCTCGCTGCTCCCCCGCTGTGATTCCTCCTGCTCTCTGACACCACCCATGTTTTACCCAGACTCACTCCCACAGCCACGTGTGTTTTCTCAGCGCTTGCCTTCCCTTCATCTTCCGCTCCGACCAGTTCCACTGTCCTCATGAATAATATTACCTCGTTGTCACCTTCCCCTCAGCCAACAATGAACCGTTCTACATTTCCTCGAGCATCATCTGCTTTGATTTGTCGTTTCACACCTTGCCCTTCCATATCTCAAGATTCCCTCCCCCCTGACTCTCAGTCTGAAGAAGGGTCTCGAAACAACTGTTCCTTCTCTCCAGAGATCCTAGACAATAGACAATAGGTGCAGGAGTAGGCCATTCGGCCCTTCGAGTCAGCACCGCCATTCAATATGATCATGGCTGATCATCCCCAATCAGTACCCCGTTCCTGCCTTCTCCCCATATCCCCTGACTCCGCTATCTTTAAGAGCCCTATCTAGCTCTCTCTTGAAAGTATCCAGAGAACCGGCCTCCACCGCCCTCTGCGGCAGAGAAACTCCTGTTGAGTTACTCCAGCACTTTGTATTGTTGCTACAAGACTTTAAGGCGACGAGAGAACCTTGAGTGTCATCGAATGATATCGCACGGAAACAGGCCCTTCGGCCCAACTTGCCCACACTGGCCAACATGTCCCACCTGCCTGCCTTTGGCCCGCATCCCTCCAAACCTGTCCTATCCATGTACCTGTCTAACTGTTTCATAAACATTTTATTAGTCCCTCAACTACCTCCTCTGGCAGCTCGTTCCATACACCCACCACCCTCTGTGTGAAAAAGTTGCCCCTCAGGTTCCTATTAAATCTTTTCCCCTTCACCTTAAACCTATGTCCCTCTGGCCCTCGATTCCCCTACTCTGGGCAAGAGACTCTGTGCGTCTACCCGATCTATTCCTCTCATGATTTAATACACCGTCTTGTTAGGGAATAGCACGAAAGACTTGGCAAGGTATATACGCAGTAAACCTTAAGGGTTAGTCTTGTTGGAGCTGGTCCGTGACGCAGGAGAGGAACGAGATTATGTTTCACGAAAGGATCCCTGTACAAATATGTAGAGAGCAGACTAATGAGAACCAGCAGCTTGCAGCACTTGGAGAAACAGATGAATCGGTAAAGCTGCACGTTACTCCTGGAGTGTTGGATATCAAATGCAAATTATAAATGTAACCAAACGATGTAACCATTTGCAGATCGCAATGGGGAAATGGAAACCTAGTCACAGGTTTGGTTTCCATTAAGAATAAGGGGGAGGCCATTTAGGACTGAGATGAGGAAAAACCTTTTCACCCAGAGAGTTGTGAATCTGTGGAATTTTCTGCCACAGAAGGCAGTGGAGGCCAATTCACTGGATGTGTTCAAGAGAGAGCTCGATTTAGTTCTTAGGGCTAACGGAATCAAGGGACATGGGGAGAAAGAACTGATACTGATTAGGGATGATCAACCACGATCACATTGAATGGCGGTGCTGGCTCGAGGGCCGAATGGCCTACTCCTGCACCTATTTTTCTATGTTTCTATGTTTCTGTGTTTCTAAGACAGTTCCATCTCCGACTGTCCAGCAGAACTCTCCGATGCTTCCCTGCTGTGATGCCAACTCAGTTTCTTAAAGTCCTCCACAGGAAACAGAACCTTCTGCAGCATGAGTGGTTTTGGAGTCGTTCACCAAATACCTTAAAGACCAGGCAGCGAGGTTTAGAGCGATGGGACTGTGGCATCTGGTATTTAAGGCAGAGATTTTTCAGGTAGAGCTGCTGCCTCACAGCGCCAGAGACCCGGGTTCCATCCCGACTACGGGTGCTGTCTGTACGGAGTTTGCACGTTCTCCCCGTGGCCTGCGTGGGTTTTCTCCGGGTGCTCCGGTTTCCTCCCACACTCCAAAGACGTGCAGGTTTGTAGGTTAATTGGCTTGGTGTATGTGTAAATTGTTCCTAGTGTGTGTTTAGTGTTAGTGTGCGGGGATCGCTGGTCTGCATGGGAGCGGTGGGCCGAAGGGCCTGTTTTCCCGCTATATCTCTAAACTAAACTAAACCAAACTAAACATGAACTTATGAACCGAGGGCACAGTCGCCCAAGGAGGAACAATTAGATCAATGAAGGACACATAAAGCTGGAGTTACTGTGGAGGCCACAGATGCTGCCTGACCCGCTGAGTTACTCCAGCACTCTGTGAAACGTCACCTATCCATGTTCTCCACAGATGCTGCCTGACCCGCTGAGTTACTCCAGCATTCTGTGAAACGTCACCTATCTATTTTCTCCCCAGATGTTGCCTGACCCGCTGAGTTACTCCAGCATTTTGTGCCTACCTTCAATTTAAACCAGCATCTGCAGTTCCTTCCTACACAGGAGTAATTAGATTGTGGGGGGGGGGGGGGGGGGGGCAGAGAATGTAGAGGTGAGGGGTGCTGGCGTTGGAGGAGTGGGGGCAAGATCATTAGAACTTTAAAGTCCCGCAGTGTTACTTGTCTGGTATGTAGCACAGGCCCAACTAGAGCTACACAGAACCGGTTTAGTGAATGAATTGGTTTAGTGTTGTACGGCAAATTCAGATTTCTAATGTTTCATTTTCCGCTCTGACACGATTAAGTGGAGAATGTCTTTGTAGCGGTTCCCACTCCTTTGTGCTGGAGATGGAAATCCTTGACGGATTTCACTAATCCTTCCTCAGCGTGGTTCCCTGGGGCAGTGGGAAGGGGTTTGTGTAGCTCTGGGTTACAGCTGGTGACCAGCCAGGACATGTGTTCCATGTTGATCACTTCACAAACAGTCGCTTGTCGTTTAGCTCGGATGCACACTGATGCGGTGAAATATCCAATTGCACTTGGCCTCAGTAGTGCAACCCTCTAGAATGTCAGGTTATTATCCCCTCTGTGAATACAGAGTGTTTATCGGTTATTAAACTATTCCAACAGTAGGATAAAAGCAGTGGTACAAAATAAATCCTGAATCTTAAACATGGACTTCCACAGAGCGAGACACAGATGATAATCAGTGCGTGGTCTCTGGGAAGTCCTCTCCGCCTTTTATCATTTAGAGTGATGTGATGACTTACTTCACCGATGGAGAGATAGACACAGAATCTCAGGAGAGGGGTGCCTACGTACAGTGTACTGGTGGGACCCAGTGTGGACCTGAGGGGTGACCATGTACAGTGTACTGGTGGGACCCAGTGTTGATCTGAGGGGTGACCATGTACAGTGTACTGGTGGGACCCAGAGTGGAACTTTTTTAAATTATTTTAAAATTATACAAACGCTTTAATTCAGAAAATCAAACATCCATACAGAGCATTAGCACCATAGAAGGCTGCCGACCTACGTTGACAGTTTACAAACAAACGGTCATCGGATTAATATATCGCCAACATTATCAACAATACACTTGACCTCCCGCAGTGACCAGCGTTCACGGACGGCTCCAGAGATCCCGTGGACCCCGCGTGTTCCCTCTCCAGGGACCTCAGGCTCTGTGATCTTGTACTGTTCACTGGTGGACACAAAGTATGGGTCCCATCTCCTTGAGTCAGGTTCATGATATTAGCAGTATTAGGCCATTCGGCCCATCGTCTACACCACTATCCAAGAGCAAGGAGAACCAGGTGGGGTGGGGGGGGGGGGGGGTAGGCAACGAGAACAAAGGCACCTGGGGGGGGGAGGGGAGATGGAAGAGGGACGATATTGAACACTTTTGTAACTTTTCCAATGGCCTTTAGGTGGAGACTATTTGCATACTTGTACTGAACACAAACACCGAATCTCACTGTACCAAGTACATGTGACAATAACGTATCAATCAATCATTTAATCATGGCTGATCTATCTCTCCCTGCTAACCCCATTCTCCTGCCTTCTCCCCATAACCCCTGACACCCGCACTAATCAAGAATCTATCTATCTCTGCCTTAAAAATATCCACTGACTTGGCCTGCACAGCCTTCTGTGGCAATGAATTCCACAGATTCACCACCCTCTGACTAAAGAAATTCCTCCTCATCTCCATTCTAAAGGAACGTCCTTTAATTCTGAGGCTGTGACCTCTGGTCCTAGACTCTCCCACTAGTGGAAACATCCTCTCCACATCCACTCTATCCAGGCCTTTCACTAATTGGCGGGTTTCACCGATGTAGGATAGTATTAGTGTGCGGGCATCGGTGGTCGGCGCGGACTCAGTGGGCCGAAGGGCCTGTTTCTGCGTTGTATCTCTGAGAGTCTAAAGTAAGTAAAATTAATGAACATTGACCTCCAGTTTCAGGTAGTCCACTGTCTCCGCCTCTTCCTTGCTTTTTCCCGCCCGCCCCCCCCCCCCCCCCCCCCACCACATCAGTCTGAAGTAGGGTCTCGACCCAAAACGTCGCCTATTCCTCTGCTCCATAGATGCTGCCTCACCCGCTGAGTTTCTCCAGCATTTTTGTCTACCTTCGATTTTTCCAGCATCTGCAGTTCTTTCTTACACAGTAAAGAAAGCAGAAGGGTTAACATCACAGCAAAGGAGTTGAGGATCTGAGCTGGGATGATGTGTGCAGGGCAGGGTGTTGAGGCAGGAGACCGGGGTCAGTGCCCAGTGAGAAATATTGACCCAAAGTTAGACCAGGCGTGAACTTAGCTTGGAGAACGGAGCACGTGGTCGCAGCTACTATGGAGATGTTGTCGTACATAAGCTCAACATATGTTGACTAAGTAGCAATGAGATTTGGTGCCGGCTGAAGTGGTCTTTTGAAGTGGCTTCAAATTACGCGGCACTGATGGATGGCTGGAAAAGTGAAAGGGAATGTTCCTTCCTGCAACGCCCCACACACACATTCCTCAGTGTGTGCAGGGAACAGCTCAGGGTGGAAATATCCCACCGCGAATACTGAAAGGTCTGGATGGAGTGGATGTGGAGAGGATGTTTCCACTAGTGGGAGAGTCTAGCACCAGAGGGCGCAGCCTCAGAATTAAAGGACATTCCTTAAGGAAGGAGGTGAGGAGGAATTTCTTTAGTCAGAGGGTGGTGAATCTGTGGAATTCATTGCTACAGACGGCTGTGGAGGCCACAAGTCAGTGGGTATATTTAAGGCGTTTAACAGGTTGTTGATTAGGAAGCAAGTGTACCGCTGCGCCACCGTGCCGGTCACTAGTGACTGGCATCTGTGACTAAGGTGACAGCAGGGATGCATTAGAATTGTGCGATGAGTGGAACGCACCACCTTGCAGCAATTACATGGATTATTGTCTCCCTTTCATTCCAACATGTTAGGCAGCATGTTCCACTTTGACAGCAGAGCTGTGTGTGTTTGCTTAGATCACAGAGACCAGCCATAGTTGCCACGGTGGCGCAGCGGGTAGAGCTGCTGCCTCACGGCGCCAGAGACCTGGGTTCCATCCTGACTACGGGTGCTGTCTGTACGGAGTTTGCACGTTCTCCCCGTGACCTGCGTGGGTTTTCTCCGGGTGCTCCGGTTTCCTCCCACACTCCACAGACGTACAGCTTTGTAGGTTCATTAGCTTCTATATAAATGTTAAATTGTCCCTAGTGTGTGTAGGATAGTCTTAGTGTGCGGGGATCGCTGGTCGGCGTGGACTCGGTGGGCCGAAAGGCCTGTCTCCGCGCTGTATCTCTAAACTAAACTAAGTAGCTTCATAATCCACAGTGAATCAGACCTCTTGTTGTAAAGCTGCACGGACATTTTGCTTTGTCTCTGTGGTAATCATCAACATATGTGGGGAAGGAAGGTTGCGGCATTGTCTAATTGAAACATTGCTGTTTGCACCAGTGTTCATTCTTTACACAATGCAGGGGGGAGCAGATCAAAGTGATGAGGGGTGTGGGGTGCACACAGCCAACTCTCCCCCCCCCCTACCTCCCACTCACCCACCTCTCCATTCACCCCCACTCACCCCCCTCCCACTCACCCCCCCATTCGCACCACCAAGTCTAGTCTGGTCTAGTTCAGTCTAGTTCAGTCTAGTCTAGTCTAGTCTAGCCTGGTCTGGTCTAGTTCAGTCTAGTCTAGTCTAGTTCTGTCTAGTCTAGTTCAGTCTAGTCTAGTCTGGTCTTGTCCAGTCTAGTCTAGTCTAGTTCAGTCTAGTCTAGTTCAGTCTAGTCTAGTTCAGTCTAGTCTAGTCTGGTCTGGTCTAGTTCAGTCTAGTCTAGTCTAGTTCAGTCTAGTCTAGTCTAGTCTGGTCTGGTCTAGTTCAGTCTAGTCTAGTCTGGTCTAGTCTAGTTCAGTCTAGTCTAGTCTGGTCTAGTTCAGTCTAGTCTAGTCTAGTTCAGTCTAGTCTAGTCTAGTCTGGTCTAGTTCAGTCTAGTCTAGTCTAGTTCAGTCTAGTCTAGTCTAGTCTGGTCTGGTCTAGTTCAGTCTAGTCTAGTCTGGTCTAGTCTAGTTCAGTCTAGTCTAGTCTAGTTTAGTTTAGTTTAGTGATACAGCAATACGAGAGAAACAAGCTTGTTTCACAATTATAACTTGAAACAGGCCCTTCAGCCCACTGAGTCCGTGCCGACCAGCGATCGCCCGTTCACACTAGTTCCATGCTATCCCACTTTCTCATCCACTCCCTACACACTAGGGGACAATGTACAGAGGGCCAATTAATCTAAAACCAGGAATGAGTGGGTTAACATATGATGAGCGTTTGTCGGCACTGGGCCTGTACTCGCTGGAGTTTAGAAGGATGAGGGGACACTCATTGAAACTCACCGAATAATGAAAGGCCTGGATAGAGTGGATGTGGAGAGGATGTTTCCACTAGTGGGAGAGTCTCGGACCAGAGGGCACAGCCTCAGAATTAAAGGACGTACCTTTAGAAAGATGAGGAGGAATTTCTTTAGTCAGAGGGTGGTGAATTTGTGGAATTCATTGCCAAAGATGGCTGTGGAGGCCAAGTCAATGGATATTCTTAATGCAGAGATAGATAGATTGTTGATTAGTACGGGTGTCGGGGGATATGGGGAGCAGGCAGGAGAATGGGGTTGAGAGGGAGAGATAGATCAGCCATGATTGAATGGCAGAGTAGAGTTGATGGGCCGAATGGCCTAATTTTAATCCTAGAACGTATGAATTTATGAACGTCTTAGGGATGTGGGAGGAAACTCACACGGTCACAGGGAGAATGTCCAAGCTCACATAGACAACACCAACTCACGAGATAGACCACAATCCTTCTCCCAGAATCCTAGATACATCCAGCCCCCACCCCTCTCCTCCAGCCCCCACCCCTCTCCTCCAGCCCATCGGCCCACAGCCTGATCCAAGCCCAGGGTCACTGGTGAGCTGGACGTTTGACCATCTGTGTCCCTGAGGCTCTGATCCTCATCTCCAGGTGGCAGGGTACCACAGTGATCATTGCTCCAAACAATGGCGCCCATTGTCATCAGGTCATGGGTGATAGGAGCAGAATTAGACCATTCGGCCCATCATGTTCACTCCACCATCCAATCATGGCTGATCTATCTTTCCCTCTCAGCCCCATTCTCCTGCCTTCTCTCCCTAACCCCTGACACCTGTACTCACCCTTGCCTCACCCGTCCAGAATTGTGGACGCAGCCCAGACCGTCACACAAACCAACCTCCCTTCCACTGACTCCATCTACACCTCACGCTGCCTCAGCAAGGCCAGCAGCATCATCAAGGACCAGTCTCACCCCGGCCACTCCCTCTTCTCCCCTCTCCCATCGGGCAAGAGGTACAGAAGTGTGAAAACGAACGCACACCTCCAGATTCAGGGACAGTTTCTTCCCGGCTGCTATCAGGCAACTGAACCATCCTACCACAACCAGAGAGCGGTCCTGAACTACTATCTACCTCATTGGTGACCCTCGGACTATCTTTGATCGGACTTTACTGGCTTTACCTTGCACTAAACGTTATTCCCTTTATCCTGTATCTGTACACTGTGGACGGCTCGATTGTAATCATGTATTGTCTTTCCGCTGACTGGTTAGCACGCAACAAAAGCTTTTCACTGTACCTCGGTACACGTGACAATAAACTAAACTCAGCCCAGCTGCTCCTGAACTTCAGCCGATGTGTAAGACTTGAACCCAACTAGTCTCTGTCCACATGATCCATCAGTGTTAAAACAGACAGGAGGTCCTGATGTCCCAACAGATGAATCTATTTCCACATCCCAGTGTGTGTCAGGGTCATCTTTCTGTGACAAGCTGACGGCGGCATGCCTGGCTGTCTGAGTTACAGACAGATGATCACCATGCAGAGATATTACTCCTCAGCCAGGAGTGGTCGGCTCTGGAGATTTGCGTCTGGGGACATACAATGCCTGACGTGACTCATCTGTCAGGAGGATTAAAACCCACTAATATTCCCATGATGGAGACCTCTGTGTGGAGCGCTGTATGTGTCCAATGGGACGATAAAAATAACGGAAGATAGACACAGAGTGCTGGAGTAACTCAGCGGGTCAGGCAGCATCTGTGGAGAACATGGATAGGTGACGTTTCACAGAATGCTGGAGTAACTCAGCGGGTGCAGCAGCATCTATGGAGCTAAGGAAATAGGCAACGTTTCGGGTCGAAACCCTTCCGGGTTTCGGCCCGAAAGGTTGCCTATTTCCAGAAGGGTTTCGGCCCGAAACGTTGCCTATTTCCTTTCGCTCCATAGATGCTGCTGCACCATAACTCAGCGGGTCAGGCAGCATCTGTGGAGAACATGGATAGGTGACGTTTCACAGAGTGCTGGAGTAACTCAGCGGGTCAGGCAGCATCTGTGGAGAACATGGATAGGTGACGTTTCACAGAGTGCTGGAGTAACTCAGCGGGTGCAGCAGCATCTGTGGAGAACATGGATAGGTGACGTTTCACAGAGTGCTGGAGTAACTTAGCGGGTCAGGCAGCATCTGTGGAGAACATGGATAGGTGACGTTTCACAGAGTGCTGGAGTAACTCAGCGGGTCAGGCAGCATCTGTGGGGAACATGGATAGGTGACGTTTCACAGAGTGCTGGAGTAACTCAGCGGGTCAGGCAGCATCTGTGGAGAACATGGATAGGTGACGTTTCGGGTCAAGATCCTTCTCCATTCAGACTGAGAGTCAGGGGAGAGGGGAACGAGAGATATAGAACAAATGAATGAAAGATGCAAAAAAGTAACGATGATGAAGGAAACATAAGGGACCATAAATGTCATGTGATAGGAGCCGAATTAGGCCATTCGGCCCATCAAGTCCACTCCACCATTCGATCATGACTGATCTATCTCTCCCTCCTAACTCCATTCTCCTGCCTTCTCCCCACAACCCCTGACACCCGTATAAATCACTGACTTACAGCACTCGAAACCTTTCATTTCAGATCTCTTCTGAACCCATTCATTCATTCATTCATTGCATCTTCTGCAAATAACTTCCCTGTCAATATTTGCCACCCCAGGTCACGGGATTCTATTCCTGTCTCTGGACGAGCTGTTTGGGGATTTGAGTTGATATTTTAAGCTGCCAATTACTCTGTGCTGAAGAAGTCCTCTGTTGCCTTGTGTGTTCCTCTGGCATCCAGTCCCACCACTTTGGGTGCTTGTCCAACATTCTTTCTTTGAGGAGGAACAGCAACGTTTTTCCTGGGTTGGATCCAAACCATTCCTCAACCAGTTTTTCCTAACAATAAATTGGCCGGTGGATTCATTTAAAGGATGTTTGTGGGATTTACCAGGGTGCCGACACACAAGACAAGATGAGTCAAAGCTCCCTCAACTCACCATCACGAGTCAGACACTCCACACCAAAGTCCCAACGCCCCTGGGCAAGGGACAGAGTTTGTATCCCCTTCAACCCCCCCCCCCCCCCCCCCCACCGGTCAGTCTTGCCATTGACCTCAGCTCACCCCTGTACTTGCTCACCAATGGGCCTCATCAATGCAGAGAGAGTGGTGAATCTGTGGAATTCTCTGCCACAGAAGGTAGTTGAGGCCATATTTAAGAGGGAGTTAGATGTGGCCCTTGTGGCTAAAGAGATCAGGGGGTATGGAGAGAAGGCAGGTACAGGATACTGAGTTGGATTATCAGCCATAATCATATTGAATGTCGGTGCAGGCTCGAAGGGCCGAATGGCCTACTCCTGCACCTATTGTCTATGTATCTATGAGTGACCAACAGTTTTTTAAGGGCCGGTCCCACTTGGGGGAAGATTCAATAGGAACCCGAGGGGTAAAGTTTGGGTGTATGGAACGAGCTGCCGGAGGAGGTAGTTGAGGCTGGGACTATCCCAACATTTAAAAGACATTTAGACAGGTCAGAGTGTTTTATAATTGTGTGTCCCAGACAGAATCTTACCTGTAGCAGCACAACAGAATATGTAAACATTGTACTCTTTAAATATAATAAACAAGAAAACAAAGTTCCGTGTATAAACTCATATATATATATTACGCACACACTGGACTTCTTCTACTTGTTTATTATAAATATGTATCTAACACTTTCTTAACCATATATATATATTTCTAAGATATATTTAAAAAAAATCTGAATATAACACACACGTTATATATACACACTGGACTTGGTTTCTTGTTTATTTTATATATATATATATATATATATATATATATGTGTGTGTGTGTGTATGTACATGTGTGTGTGTGTGAGTGTGAGTTTGAGTGTGAGTGTGTATGTACGTGTGTGTGTGTGTGTGTGTGTGTGTGTGTTTTTGTGTGTGTGTGTGTGTGAATGTGGGTGTGTGTGTGAATGTGGGTGTGTGTGTGTGAGTGTGAATGTGGGTGTGTGTGTGAATGTGGGTGTGTGTGTGAATGTGAGTGTGTGTGTGTATGTACATGTGTGTGTGTGAGTGTGTGTGTATGTACATGTGTTTGTGTATGTACATGTGTGTGTGTGAGTGTGAGTTTGAGTATGTGTGTGAGTGTGTATGTACATGTGTGTGTGTGTGTAAGTGAGTGTGGGTGAATGTGAGGTTGGGTGAATGTGGGTGTGTGTGTGTGTGTGAATGTTGGTGTGTGTATGAGTGTGTGTGAGCGTGTGTGGGTGTGAGTGTGTGTGAACACGCTGTGTTACTGCCGTGCCAGTTTAATGGGGAACTGAGCGGATTGGTGGTGTGATGTTGGAGCCGGGCTGTGACGATGCGCTCCTGCGTTTGTTTATCGTCCTACAGCTTCCTTTAATTAACACCTTTGATGCCGGGTCTGGGCTAAACTGCTGGTCTGACAGGTCGCCCGATTACATTTTACATTGTGTGCCGTCTTGTCACCTTCCCCAGCTAATTATGATCCATTCTGTATCGCCCTTGACCTGTCGCTTTCACACCTAGATTCAGAGAAGATTTACCAGGATGTTTAGTTTAGAGATACAGCGCGGAAACAGGCCCTTCGGCCCACCGGGTCCCCGCCGGCCAGCGATCACACACACACTCACACACACACACACACACACACACCCACACACACCCCCACACACACACACACACACACACACACACACACACACACACACACACACACACACACACACACACACACACGAGACCATTTTAAATTTAGGTATTTGGAGTGTGGGAGGAAATCGAAGTTCTCAGAGAAAAACCACGCAGGTCACGGGGAGAACGTGCAAACTCCGCACAGACAGCACCCGTAATCAGGATAGAACCGGGGTCCCCGGCGCTGCAAAGGCGGCAACTCTACCCGCTGCGCCACCGTGACCGCCCTGTTGCCAGGACTCGAGGGTGTGAGCTACAGGGAGAAGCCGGCCAGGCTGGGTCTCTATTCTATGGAGCGCAGGAGGATGAGGGGAGATCTTATAGAGGTGGATAAAACCATGAGAGGGATAGATCGGGTAGACGCACAGAGTCTCTTGCCCAGAGTAGGGGAATCGAGGACCAGAGGACATAGGTTCAAGGTGAAGGGGAAAATATTTAATAGGAATCTGAGGGGTAACATTTCCACACAAAGGGCGGTGGGTGTATGGAACAAGCTGCCGGAAGAGGTAGTTGAGGCTGGGACTATCCTAATGAGTAAGAAACAGTTAGACAGGTACATGGATAGGACAGGTTTGGAGGTAATGGGCCAAGCGCAGGCAGATGGGACGAGTGTAGCTGGGACATTGTTGACCGGTGTGGGCAAGTTGGGACGAAAGGCCTGTTTCCACACCGTATCACCCTATGACTCCCACTCCCCTGACTCTCAGACTGAAGAAGGGTTTCGAGCTGAAACGTCACCTATCCATGTTCACCACAGACGCTGCCTGACCCGCTGTTACTCCAGCACTCTGTGTCTGTCTCTGACAGCTACAGACGTGGTTAAAGTGCTCCTTGAAGGCACAAAGTGAGTGCAGAGAGTCGGGGAGAATCCTCGCTGTGTTTGGCTGGTCCCCGGCCTGACCTCCCGTTACCCGGGCAAGCCGGCGGTGACCACAGGTCACTGGTAGTCGCCCAGTCTCCCCGACACCTCCCGCCTCTCCTCACACAACCTGCCCTGTGCTTGGTGGCATTCAGCGAATCCCCGGACATTGTCCGGAGAGTCAAATAAAAACAGGTGTGTGTGGGTGCGAAGGAACTGCAGGTGCTGGTTTACACTGGAGATAAACACAAAGTGCTGGAGTAACTCCGCGGATCAGGCAGCATCTGCGGAGAGGAGGAATGGGTGAGGTTTCGGGTCGAGATCCTTCTTCAGACTGAGGGTCAGGGGAAAGGGAGACACAGAGATAAGGAAGGGTAAGGTGTGAAAACTACAGGTCAAAGGAGACGCTGTTAAAAGGAAATGTAGAATGGATCATTGTTGGCTGAAGGGAAGATGACAGGTAGATAGGGGGAGAGAGAGAGAGAAAGGGAGAGAGAGGAGGAGAGAAGGAGAAGAGAGGAGGAGAGAAGGAGAAGAGAGGGGGAGAGAAGGAGAAGAGAGGGAGGCGAGAAGAAGGGAGGGAGGGAGGGATAGAGAGAGGGAGGGAGAGTGGAAGAGGGGGAGGAGAGAAGGAGAGAACGAAGAAGGGAGGGATAGAGGGAGAGGGAGAGGGTGGGAGAGAGGAGGAGAGAAGGAAGAAGGGAGGGGGAGAGGGGGAGGAGAGAAGGAGAGAGGGAGAGAGGGCTGCGTTACCCGCCCCCTTCCCCTCCTCTTTCCGCGGCGCCCGGGCAGTGAGCGAGTGCGGATTCGGGGCGAGTTGGGGACTTGTCCGTCGCTGGTGCGTTGACTGTGAACTGCAGACGCTGCAATTGTTCAACTGTGGAGCGACGCCGCCTGTACCGAGCGGACAGCGGCCTGAGGACCGGCGTGTGCGGCCGCTGTGTGTGTGTGTGTGTGTGAGTGTGCGTGAGTGTGCGTGAGTGAGTGTGTGTGTGTGAGTGTGTGTTACACGGCCGCCCGAGTTACACTTGGCGACAGAAACCGCGCTGCGCCATGTGGAGGAAGGAACTGCAGATGCTGTTTTACACCGGAGATAAACACAGAGTGCTGGAGTAACTTCTGTGGGGAGAAGCGGCCACTGCGGACACCTCGTGTGAATGGTATTGATGTGCAATGTGTCTGCGTGTCTCTGTCTGATTGTGTGTCTGTGTGTGTGTGTCCCTGTGTGTCTGTGTGTGTGTGTGTGTGTCTGCGTGTCTCTGTCTGATTGTGTGTCTGTGTGTGGCCCTGTGTGTGTGTCTGTGTGTGTGTCTGTGTGTCTGCGTGTCTCTGTCTGATTGTGTGTGTGTGTGTGTGTGTGTGTCCCTGTGTGTCTGTGTGTGTGTGTCTGCGTGTCTCTGTCTGATTGTGTGTCTGTGTGTGGCCCTGTGTGTGTGTCTGTGTGTGTGTCTGTGTGTCTGCGTGTCTCTGTCTGATTGTGTGTGTGTGTGTGTGTGTGTCCCTGTGTCTGTGTGTCCCTGTGTGTCTGTGTCCTTGTGTCTGTGTGTGTGTGTGTCCGTGTGTGTGTGTGTCCCTGTGTGTGTGTGTGTCCCTGTGTGTATGTGTGTGTGTGTGGCCCTGTGTCCCTGTGTGTGTGTGTCTGTGACCGTGTTTGCGTCCCCTGTGAAGCTGTGTCGAGGCGGGATCTCATTGTTCCGTTGTCGGGACATTTGACAACTAGACGCTGCCGACTCTCGGCGCCTGTTGACCGAGCGGGGAACCGCTGGAGCTGTGAGCATCGGCCACAGTGCGCTCCCTCTCTGCCCCCCTCTCTCTGCCCCCCTCTCTCTCCCTCCATCTCTCTCCCTCCATCTCTCTCTCCCTCCTCCCCCCTCTCTCCCTCCATCTCTCTCCCTCCGTCTCTCTCTCTCTCCCTCTCTATCTCAGGGACTGGAAGGTAGTGCGGGCTGATCAGCTGGGCTGTGCTTGGTGCGGGAGAGGGGCAGATAAATAGAGGGAGAGAGGGGGTGTGAAATGTTGAGACAGTGGAGGAGAGGGATCCCGGCCGGGGCTGCGGGGCGAGGAGGGGGAGAGACGCCGGCTGTGAGAGCCCGGGACCCCGCACACCTGTCACCCCAGGTACCCGTCCCGTCCAATCCCGGTCCCCACCCCGCCAAGTGTCAGCCCGTCCCCCATCCCAGCGCCAACGGGTCCCGGCGTTGCAGCGGGTGTCTGTGTATCTGTCTGTGTATCTGTCTCTGTGTCTGTCTGTCTATCTATCTGTCTGTGTATGTGACTCTGTCTCTGTCTGTCTGTGTCCCTGTTTGTCCGTCTGTCTGTCTGTTTGTGTCCCGGTGTCTGACTGTCCATCTGCCGTCTCCAGGTTCCCGCCTCTCGCCGCCTGAGCTCGGTCCCGCCGCCGCCGCCGTGATGCTCCGGCCCCCGGGCCTGTTGCTGCTGCTCGCCGCCGCCCTGCTCCTCCACCTCCCCGCCCGTCTCAGCGGCCTCGCCCGCAGCGGCGTGCCCCGACTCAAGCTGTCCTATAAAGGTAAGCCCGCTCCTCAACTCCCCCCCCCCCTCATCCCTCACCTCTTCCCCCAATCTCCCTTCTCCCCCCTCTCTCCCCCCCCCCCCCCCACCCCTCCCCCCTCTATGGTCTAATGCATCTCCTACAGGGTTTAAGTGTTTCTACTTTGACTGTTAACCTTGGTTCAAAAAAGTTTAAAACTCTATAACTGCGACAAAAAACGATGTTACAAATATTTAGATTGTGTGGGACTCGTTCCAGGAGCAGCTTTTAATCATTGTTTCTCCTGATATAAATTTAGCAACTTCACCTGTCGAAATATTGATACAGGATACATCTAGAGTATTGTGCCCAGTTCTGGGCACCGTGTTACAGGAAAGATGTTGTCAAGCTAGAAAGGGTGCAGAGAGATTTACAAGGATGTTGCCAGGACTCGAGGGTGTGAGCTACAGGGAGAGGTTGAGCAGGCTGGGACTCTATTCCTTGGAGCGCAGGAGGATGAGGGGTGATCTTATAGAGGTGTACAAAATCATGAGAGGAATATAACATATAACCATATAACAAATACAGCACGGAAACAGGCCATCTCGGCCCTACAAGTCCGAATAGATCTGGTAGATGCACAGCCTTCAACCCTGTCAAGTTCATGTGATAGCAGCAGAATTAGGGCATTCGGCCCATCGAGCCTATTCCACTGTTCAATCGTGGCTGATCTATCTCCCCCCTATCCCCATTCTCCTGCCTTCTCCCCGTAACCCCTGACACCTGCACTAATCAAGAATCTATCTATCTCTGCCTTAAAAATATCCACTGACTTGTGGCCTCCACAGCCGTCTGTAGCAAAGAATTCCACAGATTCACCACCCTCTGACTAAAGAAATTCCTCCTCATCTTCTTTCTAAAGGTACGTCCTTTAATTCAAGAGAGAGTTAGATTTAGTTCTTGGGGCTAACGGAATCAAGGGATATGGGGAGAAAGCAGGAACGGGGTACTGGTTTTGGATGATCAGCCATGATCATATTGAATGGCGGTGCTGGCTCGATGGGCCGAATGGCCTACACCTGCACCTATTGTCTATGTTTCTAATTCTGAGGCTGTGCCCTCTGTTCCTAGACCCTCCCACGAGTGGACACATCCTCTCCACATCCACTATCCAGACCTTTCACTATTCGGTGAAAGATCAAACAATCCTCTCTCCCCTCTTTCATCAACGACGTCTCATTTTAAAACATTGACCCTAGTTGTTGCCTCTCAAAGCAGACAAACCTCCACCCCCGCGCCCCTCCCCCCAACGATGCACCAGGCTTGTGTTTCTGCGGTTTGCGAGTCTCTCTCTGTCTGGCCCAATGTGCTGGTTTTAGCAAAGCTAACAAAGACCACTTCAACGGGACCCAACTTCAAAAATAGCACATATTAAATTGTCTTACAAATTCCGATGTGGTGAAGTTTACTGGGGCTTTGTTTGGTTTCTTGTAGCAACTCTTTCATGTATTCACTGGCTCAGTAAATTTGGGAAACACCCTTGCTTAAAAGCCTTGGATATAAAGACAGGAATAATGTCCCGGGGAGCTTTAGCTGACTACCTGCGCTCCAGACCACAGCGATGTTGGGCCAGATAACTGGGGCTAACATAGGCTGGATCTGTCACCGACAATGGTGGCATGTTCAGCTTGATCCTTGCTGTCTGGGAAGAGGGGATAGGAGGAGAGGGGATTTCTCCAGTTTTGCCTTTCAACGTGTAGGAAGGAACTGCAGATGCTGGTTTACACTAATTGGGGAAACAAGAACAGGGTTATACATTCTATCAGGTGGCATAATGTTGATGTGTGGTTGGGTTTTACAGAGAGCAGCGGTTATTGAGGGACTGAAGTGAAGTGCAGGCTTGAACAGTGGAGCTGAGTGTTTTCCTCTTAGTCCCTGCCTGAGTTCTCCTTGTCAGTCGACTGTTTGCTGCATAATGTAGCATCATATAGTCATAGAGTAATACAGGATGGAAACAGGTCCTTCGGCCCAACTTGCCCACACTGACCAACATGCCGCATCTACACTAGTCCCACCAACCCACATTTGGCCCATATCCTGCTTTGCTTGCTGAAGTTGATTACTACCCCCTTTGTCTTGCTGAGATTTGGAGAAAAAGTGTGTAGGACGGAACTGCAGACGCTGGTTTACACCGAAGATAGACACAAAGTGCTGGAGTAACTCAGCGGGACGGGCAGCATCTCTGGAGAGAAGGAATAGGTGACGTTTCGGGTCGAGACCCTTCTTCAGACATTTTTCAATGATTTGGTTCCTTTGCTAACATTAAAGAAACACCTGTTAGCACTTAATTCCGACATTACCCAGACCTGCACCAGACCCACACTGAAGCAATAAATAAAAAATTGAACCAGCTAATGAGGTATATATAACAAATATGCAAAAGTATTTTATTTCTTGTATCTGGTCACTACTTTAGCTCCAGTTCTGGCATCTTGTATCAGCTTGCTATCATTATGTCTGTATCAATACAGTGTGGAAACAGGCCCTTCAGCCCAACTGCCCACACCGCCCAACATGTCCCATCTACACTAGTCCCACCAGCCTGCGTTTGGCCCATATCCCTCCAAACCAGACCATTCCATGTACCTGTCTAAATGCTTCTTAAACGTTGTATTGTCCCAGCCTGGCAGCTCGTTCCAGACACCCACCACCCTTTGTGTGAACGGTTATCCTTCAGGTTCCTATTAAATTATGGGGAGAAGGCAGGAGAATGGGGTTGAGAGGGAAAGATAGATCAGCCATGATTGAATGGCGGAGGAGACTTGATGAGCCGAATGACCTGATTCTGCTCCAAGAACGAATGCACTGATGAACTAAATTATTCCCCCTCATCTTAAACCTATATGCCCTTGTTCTCGACTCCCCCACTCTGGGCAAGAGACCATGTGTATCAGCCTCCTGTCCCCTGCAAACCTCCGCCACCATCTGACGGAAAATGTACCGTGGGGATCTCAGCTGTGTTCAAACATGGTGGAGTCTGCAATGGCGGCAGCTCCGGGTTTGCACGTTCCACGTTGAGGTTTCTGTTGGTGAACTAGAAACATCAACACTAGGCGCAGGAGAAGGCCATTCGGCCCTTCGAGGCAGCACTATATGATCATGGCTGATCATCCAGAATCAGTACCCCGTTCCTGCCTTCTCCCCATATCCCTTGATTCCGTTAGCCCTAAGAGCTAAATCTAACTCTCTCTTCAATGCATCCAGTGAATCGGCCTCCACTGAATTCCACAAATGGTGGAGCAACAGCCACCGCGGTATATCCTTGTTACCTACCAATAAAGACATTGAAGTCCAGTAAAGTCTGATCAAAGATAGTCCGAGGGTCACCAATGAGGTAGATAGTAGTTCAGGACCGCTCTCTAGTTGTGGTAGGATGGTTCAGTTGCCTGATAACAGCTGGGAAGAAACTGTCCCTGAATCTGGAGGTGTGCGTTCGTTTTCACACTTCTGTACCTCTTGCCCGATGGGAGAGGGGAGAAGAGGGAGTGACCGGGGTGAGACTGGTCCTTGATGATGCTGCTGGCCTTGCCGAGGCAGCGTGAGGTGTAGATGGAGTCAATGGAAGGGAGGTTGGATTGTGTGATGGTCTGGGCTGCGTCCACAATTCTCTGCGATTTCTTGCGGGCCTTGGGCGGAGCTGTTCCCAAACCGTGCTGTGATGCGTCCGGATAAAATGCTTTCTACGGCGCATCTGTAGAAGTTGGTGAGAGTTGTTGGGGACATGACGGACTTCTGAAGCGTTCTGTGGAAGTTATTGGGTTTTATTGGCTGTTGCTTCAATATGGGTGATCTTGGAGAAGTTATTGATGATATTTACTCCTAGGAGCCTAAAGCCATGTGAGTGGCTTTTACCTGACCTTTATGCATGTGCAGGAAGGAACTGCAGATGCTGGTTTAAACCATAGACATATACCAAAAGCTGGAGAAACTCAGCGGGTCAGGCAGCATCTGTGGAGAACATGGATAGGTGACGTTTCACAGAGTGCTGGAGTAACTCAGCGGGTCAGGCAGCATCTGTGGAGAACATGGATAGGTGACGTTTCACAGAGTGCTGGAGTAACTCAGCGGGTGCAGCAGCATCTATGGAGCTAAGGAAATAGGCAACGTTTCGGGCCGAAACCCGGAAGGGTTTCGACCCGAAACGTTGCCTATTTCCAGAAGGGTTTCGGCCCGAAACGTTGCCTATTTCCTTCGCTCCATAGATGCTGCTGCACCATAACTCAGCGGATCAGGCAGCATCTGTGGAGAACATGGATAGGTGACGTTTCACAGAGTGCTGGAGTAAACTACACTTCCCCGTGCCCTCCCCTCTCTCTGTCTCCTCTGCAACAAACCTTTGCCAAATCTGTGCTTTGATGAAAAGTACTTTGTTTTAAACTTGTTAAGACCAACATCCTCCTATTAAATATTTTATTGCAGTTGGGGCCACAGTTCGATGTAATAAAGCCTGTTGGAGGTTCAGCGGAAAGTGTTTTTCTTAGACCAGAGTCCAAATCAGGAACGTGATATTGTGGAATGGTGATGGGAGTGCTAGTGTACACAATATCTGTCATCTCTGGCCTTGGTCCACCTACCTGCCAATCAACTCCCCCCAACCGCCCATTTGTATCGACCTATCACTTAGAGAAACAGCGCTGAAACAGACCCTTAGGCCCACCGAGCCCACACCGTCCAGCGATCCCTGCACACTAACACTATCCTACACACACTAGGGATAACTTACATTTATACCGAAGCCAATTAACCTACAAACCTGTTCATCTTTGGAGTGTGGGAGGAAACTGGAGCACCCGGAGAAAACCCACGCAGGTCACGGGGAGAACGTGCAAACTCCGTACAGACAGCACCCGTATCCGGGATCGAACCCGGGTCTCTGGCACTGTGAGGCAGCAGCTCTACCCGCTGCACCACCGTGCTGTCCTTGTAGAAACAAAGAACTGCAGATGCTGATTTATACCAAGATAGACACAGAGTGCTGGAGTAACTCAGCGGGTCAGGCAGCATCTGTGGAGAACATGGATAGGTGACGTTTCACAGAGTGCTGGAGTAACTCAGCGGGTCAGGCAGCATCTGTGGAGAACATGGATAGGTGACGTTTCACAGAGTGCTGGAGTAACTCAGCGGGATCAGGCAGCATCTGTGGAGAACATGGATAGGTGACGTTTCACAGAGTGCTGGAGTAACTCAGCGGGTCAGGCAGCATCTGTGGAGAACATGGATAGGTGACGTTTCACAGAGTGCTGGAGTAACTCAGCGGGTCAGGTAGCATCTGTGGAGAAAATGGATAGGCGACGTTTCACAGAGTGCTGGAGTAACTCAGCGGGCCAGGCAGCATCTGTGGAGAACAGTGATAGGTGACTCAAATCTGAAGAAGGGTCCCGACTATAAGCGCCACCTATTATTTTTCTCCAGAGATGTTGCCTGACCCGCTGAATTACTCCAGCAGAAGGCAGGAGAATGGAGTTGAGAGGGAAAGATAGATCAGCCATGATTGAATGGCAGAGTAGACTTGATGGGCCGAATGGCTGAAGTCTTCTCCTAGAACATAAGAACTTGTAAGTATGCATCATGAACAGCATGGACATTGTGGGCTGAAGGGCCAGCTCCTGTGCTCTGCATGTCTCCTGTGGAACATTCTGATGAGGGCTACCTCACGGGCTGATGTGCGTGATCATCACATCGAGGGATTCCACACATAAACTCCAGTATTTCTCTCCAGATCTGCGCTTCCTCTTCCAGCCAGTTCCTTGCCAGGATTTTAAGCCGCTTGTATTAATCTAGGCGTAGGCTCATGTGTTGAGTTTCATACAATATTCCTGACGGGAATCTCACACACCTCATCACGGCAGATGGAATCCAGGACGTAAATGTTCTGTTGAAGAATGCCAAGCATTCGAGAGATTTCAACCTCCTTTACAACTCTGAATGTGGATTGTCTGACGTTTAAAATGGAGAGGTCGTAAGACTAGAACACGGATCCCTAGAACTACGGGCAAAATACTTGCCAAGGAGGCTCCCAATAGTTCATGAGTGACAGGAGCAGAATTAGGCCATTCGGCCCATCCAGTCTACTCCACCATACAATCATGGCAGATCTTTCTCTCCCTCCTAACCCCATTCTCCTGCCTTCTCCCCATAACCCCTGACACCCGCACTAATCAAAAATTCCCCTTTATTGCCACTCTTTGTCTTCTGCCATCCAGCCAACCTGCTGTCCATGCTAGTATCTGCCCTTTGATACCGAGGGCTCTCATCTTCCTTAGCAGCCTCAACACCCATATTAATCAAATGAGTAGACACTAAATGCTGGTGTAACTCAGCGGGTCAGGCAGCATCTGTGGAGAACATGGATAGGTGACGTTTCACAGAGTGCTGGAGTAACTCAGCGGGTCAGGCAGCATCTGTGGAGAACATGGATAGGTGACGTTTCACAGAGTGCTGGAGTAACTCAGCGGGTCAGGCAGCATCTGTGGAGAACATGGATAGGTGACGTTTCACAGAGTGCTGGAGTAACTCAGCGGGTCAGGCAGCATCTGTGGAGAACATGGATAGGTGACGTTTCGGGTCGGGTTCTTTCTTCCAGTCTGATGAAGGGTCCTGACCCAAAACGTCACCCATCCTCCAGAAATGTTGCCTGACCCGCTGAGTTACGCCAGCACTTTGTGTCTATCTTCAGTGTAAACCAGCATCTGCAGCTACTGGATAGATCAGGCTCATCCACACTTTGATTTGGTTCGAGTAGAGATGTTTAAATGAAAGAGAAGTGGCCCACACTAACCCACCCACAGTTAGAACAACATGTCTCTTGTTGATCCTAACGGTGGATAAAGCAGAGCACTGAAGGAATTAGTGGGTCAGGATCCAAGACCTCGTTTATGTTAAAATGTTCTTGGAACAGAATTAGGCCATTCGGCCCATCGAGTCTACTCCGCCATTCAATCATGGCTGATCTGTCTCTCCCTCCTATCCCCATTCTCATGCCTTCTCCCCAAACCTCTGACACCCGCACTCGCACTGACACACTTACGAATCTGTCCATTCAGTCCACCGATGTTGCCTCGCCCACTGAGCTGCTCCAGACTGTGTTTCTTGCTCCAGGTTGTAGCATCTGCAGTTCCTTGTATGTGTGGACGGGGAATGCTGGACTCCTGTGTCAGATGGTTCGGGTTGGGGCAGTTCCATGAAGGGTCCAGTTGCCTTGTGGTCTTGATGGTGAGGTAGTCGGGTTTAGTCAGGCACACCATTACACGTGATTATATCACTGATGTTTACTTCCAGTACACAAACTGTGTGTAAAATAAACCATTCAAGTCCGACAAACAGTGGCAGTGGAATTGTGGACTTATCTTTGAAACTGATAAAGCTGCAGGATATGAAACACTTCAAAAGCTGCATCACATGTTGTGCAAACTGCTGGCTGGGTGATGGACCATGAGCAGGTTGGTGCTGATGGGACTGGTTATTGTATCTGTGGGACCAGTGCAGGGGTCGGTGGGAATGAGGGAGACACAAGGAACTGCAGATGCAGGAATCTGGAGCCAAACACAAAGTGCTGGAGGAACTCAATCGATCAGGCAGCATCTGTGGAGGGAAAGGGAATGGTTTCTCTTTCCAAATTATAATCTCTGATAAGGTTAGCAGATGTACACACACATGTACACACACACGTACACACACACACACACGCACACACACACATGTGCACACACGCGTACACACACACACATGTACACACACACACACACACATGTACACACACACACGTACACAAACACACATGTACACACACACGTCCACACATGCACACACACACACATGTACACACACGTACACACATTTACACGTACACACACACACGTACACACACACACACACGTACACACACACACATGTACACACATGTACACACACATACACACACGTACACGTACAGACACACATACACACACACGCACACACACACGTACACACACACGTACACGCACACACACCCGCACACGTACACGCAGAGAGAAGGAATGGTGTCGTTTCGGGTCGAGACCCTTCTTCAGTAACCATGATGTGTGGACACGCATGGAGATTTTTCTAAACAACAAGTCACAGCGATCCGTGTTGAAGCTTTGGCAGAGAAAGGCTCTGCTATGTAGAGTTCATGTGATCGGAGCAGAATTAGGCCATTTGGCCCATCAAGTCTACTCCGCCATTCAATCAGGGCTGATCTATCTTTCCCTCTCAATCCCATTCTCCTGCCTTCTCCCCATAACCCCTGACACCCGCACTAATCAAGAATCTATCTATCTCCGCCTTAAAAATATCCATTGACCTCCGCAGCCGTCTGTGGCAATGAATTCCACAGATTCACCACCCTCTGACTAAAGAAATTCCTCCTCATCTCCTTCCTAAAGGAACGTCCTTTAATTCTGAGGCTGTACCCTCTGGTCCTAGACTCTCCCACTAGTGGAAACATCCTCTCCACATCCACTCTATCCAGGCCTTTCACTATTTGGTAAGTTTCAATGAGGTCCCCGCTCATCCTTAAACTCCAGCGAGTACAGGCGCAGTGACGACAAACATTGCCTTCCTCACTCACATTGTGACTTACAGCCGGGCTACATCCAACTGGCCTGTCAGGAAAGTCCTGTAATCACTACATCAGCCGACTGATTTATATCCATGGACATTCAGTATCGGGACTCGCATCTGCACTGCCAATTTCATCCTCTCTGGAGTAAAGTTTAACATCAGCCGATATTTTAAACACTTCATTCCTAATTTTCTTCTTGGCTCCTGCTGGCTGGGTCTGGCGTGTTCACCGCCTGCTGCTTTCATGTTAACTCGCAGACCAAACATTCCATAATTCTGCTACATCTCATCTTGCACTTTGGGGATATTTGTTTGAGCTTCGTTCTGTTTCTAATGAACAAGATCGCTAATTGGGGGGGGGGAGCAAAAAGATCAAGGTTATACATTCTATCAGATGGCATAATGTTTATGTGTGATTGGGTTTCACAGAGACCAGCAGTTATTGAGGGACTGAAGTGGTGCAGGCTTGAACAGTGCCTGAGTTCCCCTTGTCAGTGGGCTGTTTGCTACACAATGTAGCATCATAGAGTCTTACAGTGCGGAAACAGGCCCTTCGGCCCAACTTGCCCACACAACGACCAACATGCCCCATCTACACTCGTCCCACCAGTCTACATTTGGCCCATATCCCTCTTCCTGAAGTTAAATAAAACCTCCTTGGTCTTGCTGATATTGAGAGTAAAATTGTGTAGGAAGGAACTGCAGATGCTGGTTTACACAAAGTGCTGGAGTAACTCGGAGGGACAGGCAGCATCTCTGCAGAAAAAGAATAGGTGATGCTTCGGGTCAAGACCCTTCTTCAGACTGAGAGTCAGGGGAGAGGGAGACACAGAGATATGGAAGGGTAAGGTTTGAAAACGAGACATCAAATGAGATGGAGATCAAGGAAAACGTAGAATAGACCATTGGCTGGGAGAAGGTGACAAAGCAAACAGAGATAAAATGTAGTCGGGGACAGTAAAACTGGTGGGAGAACTGGGAATGGGGAGGGGATGGAGAAAGAGGGAAAGCAAGGGTTACTTGAAGTTAGAGAAGTCAATGTTCATACCGCTGGGGTGTAAACTGCTCAAGCGAAATATGAGGTGCTGTTCCTCCAATGTGCGCTGGGCCTCACTCTGACAATGGAGGAGGCCCAGGACAGAAAGGTCAGTGTGGGAATGGGAGGGGAGTTAAAGTGTTTGGCAACCGAGAGATCGGGTAGGTCTAGGCGGACTGAGCGGAGGTGTTCAGGGAAACGATCGCCGAGCCTGCGCTGGGTCTCACTGAAATAATGTTGATTTGACACGAGGTTCTCAACCTCCTTCTTGTACTCCGTCTCATCATTGTTTGCTATCTTGCCCGCGATGGTGGTGTCGTCTGTGGATTTGTGGATTGCATTGGGGTTGTGCTGGTTGAGAAGCTTCACCAGACACGCAGGCATCTCCAGGATTGATGGGCAGAGACTTGTCTCCTGACAGGGTGGCACGGTGGTGCAGCGGGTAGAGCTGCTGCCTCACAGCGCCAGAGACCCGGGTTCCATCCTGACTACGGGCGCTGTCTGTACGGAGTTTGTACGTTCCCCCCGTGACCTGCGTGGGTTTTCTCCGGGTGCTCTGGTTTCCTCCCACACTCCAAAGACGTACAGGTTTGGAGGTTATTTGGCTTGGTATAATTGTAAATTGTGTAGGATAGTGTTAGTGTGCGGGGATCGCTGGTCGGCGCGGACTCAGTGGGTAAAGGGTCTGTTTCCATGCTGTAACTCTAAACTGAACTAAACCAGTGTTGGTTGTGTTATGGGCCTGTCCCATATACATGACTTTTTCAGCGACTGCCGGCACCCGTCATAGGTCGTTGCAGGTCGCCGAAAATGTTCAACATGTTGAAAATCCAGCGGCGACCAGAACAAGGTGCGACTCTTTGGGCGACTGAGGAGACGGCTCACGACCGTACAGGCGACACCCTGGAGACATGTCGCGGGGTGAAGCCTGTATGGTCGTGAGTAGTCGCCCAAAGAGTCGCACCTTGTTCTGGTCGCCACTGGATTTTCAACACGTTGAACATTTTCGGCGACCTGCTGCGTCTATGACGGGTGCCGGCAGTCGCCGAAAAGATCGCGTAAGTGGGACAAGCCCTTTAGGAGGTCCACAGTGGTCTTGGTGGCTCAGTTCCTCAGTGGGCCGCGGGAGGAGACGAAACTTGCTTCTCTCTGGAACCTCTGCTCCATAGGAACATGGAGATGCATCATCTGTGAAGCTGCAGAAAGTGCCCTCCATACACGTCCTTGATGAAACACACCACAACTCACAAAGAAGCCTTGTAGAAAATGCATGTTAAATTTATACATGGCAGATGTATTGCCAGGACAAGTTAGTTTAGAGTCTAATTTCCAAAATGTACACTTAACAATCTGTCTTGCATTCCAAAATAAATCTGCAGTGTTAAAATGTAAAACATGCTCTGTCTAGAGTCATGGCGTCATGGAGCACGGAAACTACTTGATAGATTGGTATAAATCACCAGTCATCTGGAACTGCAATGGATCAAGAGATCAAGGAGTTTCCCGTACGGAACAGTAACTCTCAATGGAAAGGTATCTGGTTATATCCAAGGCCCAGAGACTGCTGATGTTGGAATGTTGAGCAGGGAACAGAGTGCTGGAGTAACTCAGCGGGTCAGGCAGCATCTGTGGAGAACATGGATAGGTGACGTTTCACAGAGTGCTGGAGTAACTCAGCGGGTCAGGCAGCATCTGTGGAGAACATGGATAGGTGACGTTTCGGGTCGGGTCCTTTCTTCCAGTCTGATGAAAGGTCCTGACCCAAAACGTCACTCATCCTTTTTCTCCAGAAATGCTGCCTGACCCGCTGAGTTACGCCAGCACTTTGTGTCTATCTTCAGTGTAAACCAGCATCTGCAGCTACTGGATAGATCAGGCTCATCCACACTTTGATTTGGTTCGAGTAGAGATGTTTAAATGAAAGAGAAGTGACTGTTTTGATCCAGAGAGGGCCCAGAGCGGGTAGAGCTGCTGCCTCACAGCGCCAGAGACCCGGGTTCCATCCCGACTACGGGTGCTGTCTGTACGGAGTTTGCACGTTCTCCCCGTGACCTGCGTGGGTTTTCTCCGGGTGCTCCGGTTTCCACCCACACTCCAAAAACGTGTGGGTTTGTAGGCTAATTGTGTCTGTAAATAGTCCCTACTGTGATGAATGGAACTTGTGTGCGGGGATCGCTGGTCGGCGTGGACTTGTTGGGCTGAAGGGCCTCTACATCTAAAAACGTTATCTGTAAAGCTAAAACTAAATTTGCTCGGTATCTGGAGCAGAGGGTCAGGCATCATCTGTGGAGAACATGGATAGGTGACATTTCACAGAGTGCTGGAGTAACTCAGCGGGTCAGGCAGCATCTGTGGAGAACATGGATAGGTGACATTTCACAGAGTGCTGGAGTAACTCAGTGGGTCAGGCAGCATCTGTGGAGAACATGGATAGGTGACGTTTCACAGAGTGCTGGAGTAACACAGCGGGTCAGGCAGCATCTGTGGAGCCTCAGAATAAATGGACGTACCATCAGAGTGGAGATGGGGAGGAATTTCTTTAGCCAAACGGTGGTGAATCAGTGGAATTCATTGCCACAGATGGCTGGAGAGGCCATCAGTGGGTATTTCTAAAGTGGAGATTGCTAGATTCTTGATTAGTGCGGGTGTCGGGGGTTACGGGGAGAAGGCAGGAGAATGGGGTTGTGAGGGAAAGATAGATCAGCCATGATTGAATGGCGGAGTAGACTCGATGGGCCGAATGACCTGATTCAGCTCCTATGTCTTATGACCTAATGCTATATACATGCAATTAGAATGATACAACGTGGAATCAAACCCTTTGGCCCAACTTGCCCACACCGGCCAACATGTCCCATCTACATTAGTCCCACCTGCCTGCGTTTGGCCCTTATCCCTCCAAACCTGTCCTATCCATGTACCTGTCTAACTGTTTCTTAGACATTGCGATAATCCCAGCCTCAACTACATCCTTAGGCAGCTCGTTCCATACACCCACCACCCTCTGTGTGAAAAAGTTACCCCTCAGATTCCTATTAAATCTTTTCCCCTTCACCTTAAACCTATGTCCTCTGGTCCTCGATTCCCCTACTCTGGGCAAGAGACTCTGTGCGTCTACCCGATCTATTCCTCTCATGATTGTTGCGATTGATCACTAGACGGCTGCTGTTATCTGTGGTTAATACAGGCGAGTGTGGAGGAAATGAGGTGTGCCTTTCACTCAGTACGATCCACAATTATAAATGACCCTTGGCGTGGTTAAGAAAGAAGGTGAAAGGTTGCTGGTTTCTCTGCAGCCGCGAGCATTGTTGTAACACTGTAAGCAAAGGCCACGCTTCGATAAGTCTGTGTGAGTGGATGGTTTATAGCGTCTTCCTTCAAGGTCTGTTTTAGGTTACGAGAGCAGAAACAAATTTGGAAAAATATAATTGCATCTGCAGCAAACAACTTCAATATGTTGCGTGTCTTGCCCCTGGTGATCGAATCTGAAAACTCTGCTCCGAACTTGGAGTTTAGTTTAGAGATACAGAGCAGAAACAGGACCTTCGGCCCACCGAGTCCGCGCCGACCAGCGATCCCCGCACACTAACACTGTCCTACACACACACACACACGCGCGGGAATACTCACACCAAATTCGATTAATCTACAAACCTGTATGTCTTTGGAGTGTGGGAGGAAACCGGAGCACCTGGAGAAAACCCACGCAGGTCACGGGGAGAATGTACAGGCGCTGTGAGGCAGCAGCTCTACCCGCTGCCCCACCGTGCTGCCCTCTTGAAGCAGCATTAGTGTCCGCAGCCCAGCGCGACCGGGCAAGCGAAACAGAGGCACAAGGAACTGCAGGTGCTGGTTCACAAAGAAAATACACAGAGTGCTGGAGTAACTTGGCGGGACAGGCGGCATCTCTGGAGAGCATGGATAGGTGACGTTTTGAGTCGGGACTTTTCTTTGGGGGCGGAGATCTTCGAGTGATACAGCGTGGAAACAGGCCGTTCGGCCCTTCTTGCCCACACCGACCAACATGTCGCATCTACACTAGTCCCACCTGCCCGCATCTGCCCATATCCCTCTAAACCTGTCCTCTCCATGTACCTGTTCCTTAACCATTGCGATAGTTCATCTCAACTACCTCCTACGGCAGCTCGTTCCATACACCCACCACCCTCTGTGTGAAAAAGTTACCCCTCAGGTTCCCATTAAATCTTTCCCCCTTCACCTTAAACCCACGACCGCAGGTTCTCAAATGGCTGGGGGGAGGGAGGGGGGAGGGGTGTAGAGAAAGCTTGGAGGGAGGCAGGGCAAGATAAAAGCAAGCAAGTGATGGGTGGATACAGGGGGGGAGGTTGATTGGACAAAGGCCGGAGACAAACAGTATGAGATGGGTTCATGTACAAAAGTGAGAGACGGGGGCACAACCACTACTAACCACCGCCAGTCTCCACTGCCCACGTTGCACCAAGGTGTGTGGATCTACAGACATCTGCAGACCCACAAGTAGACAACCCTATGGGGAGGGGAGGACAGTCATACTCGGTTTGAGTGACCTCCGATGATGATGATGGTCATAGGATCAGAATTTGGCCATTCTGCCCATCAAGGCCACTCCCTCTTCTCCCCTCTCCCATCGGGCAAGAGGTACAGAAGTGTGAAAACGAACACACACCTCCGGATTCAGGGACAGTTTCTTCCCGGCTGTTATCAGGCAACTGAACCATCCTACCACAACCAGAGAGCGGTCCTGAACTACTATCTACCTCATTGGTGACCCTCGGACTATCCTTGATCGGACTTGATTGGCTTCACCTTGCACTAAACGTTATTCCCTTATCCTGTATCTGTACACTGTGGACGGCTCGATTGTAATCATGTATTGTCTTTCCGCTGACTGGTTAGCACGCAACAAAAGCTTTTCACTGTAACTCGGTACACGTGACAATATACTGACCTGAACTGATGTAGCATTGACCTGTGACAATAGTGGTAGTTAAGTTAACTAAACTCAAACTGAAAGTTCCTTTTCCAGCCAGAGATGACGGGACAGAATGGGAACGCTGATATGAGTCGCATCCCAGGGACTCGTTTAAATCCACATTCTCTAGACTGCGGGGAGATTTCATGGATGTTTACTAACACTCACCATGGCTGAGTGTCTCTTTAAGGCTTGTGACCTTAATGCCATGTAGGGGCAATGGATTTTAACGGATTAGGCAGATTATACTGACATTGGATTCTTGGCACTACAGCAAAGTCTGCAGACACAGCAGGGATATCAGGTTGTCCACGCTGTCTCTGCCTGAAGCTGCTGGTGGTAACGGCAAGAACACCTGTCACAGCCTCTCGCAGAGTCACAAGGTGATACAGTGTGGAAACAGGCCTTCAGCCCAACTTGCCCACACCAACCAACGTGCCCCATCTACACTAGTCCCACCTGCCAGCATTTGCCCATATCCCTCTAAACCTGTCCTATCCATGTACCTGTCAAACTGTTTCTTAAACGTTGGGATAATCCCAGCCTCAACTACCTCCTCTGGCAGCTCGTGCCTTACACCCACCCCCCTTTCATAAGATCATATAATAGACAATAGGTGCAGGCCATCGAGCCATGATCGCCATTCAATGTGATCATGGCTGTTCATCCACAATCAGTACCCCGTTCCTGCCTTCTACCCATATCCCTTGACTACGCTATCTTTAAGAGCTCTATCTAACTCTCTCTTGAAAACCTCCAGAGAATTGGCCTCCAGAGCCGTCTGTGGCAATGAATTCCACAGATTCACCACCCTCTGAGTAAAGAAATTCCTCCTCATTTCCTTCCTAAAGGAACGTCCTTTAATTCTGAGGCTGTGCCCTCTGGTCCTAGACTCTCCCACTAGTGGAAACATCCTCTCCACATCCACTCTATCCAGGCCTTTCACTATTCTATATGTTTCAATGAGGTCTCCCCTCATCCTTCTAAACTCCAGCGAGTACAGGCCCAGTGCTGACAAACGCTCATCATATGTTAACCCACTCATTCCTGGGATCATTCTTGTAAACTTCCTCTCCAGAGCCAGCATATCCGACCTCAGATATGGGGCCCAAAATTGCTCACAATTCACCAAATGCTGCCTGACCAGCGCCTTAACATTACCTCCCTGTTTTTGTGAAGAATCTTATTTCACAAGATCCTCGTGAACTAAATGCTTGTATTGAGTTTGCTTTCTTTACTACCGATTCAATTACAGATTAACTTTTTGGGAATCCTGCGCCAGCTCCCATGATCCTTTTGCACCTCTTTGTGTGAAAAAGTTACCCCTCTGATTCCTATTAAATCTTTTCCCCCTTCACCTTAAATCTTTTCCCCTGCTGCTGTCCGTCGGGCAAACACAGCTGCCTGTAGAGTGGCACGGTGGTGCAGCGGGTAGAGCTGCTGCCTCACAGCGCCAGAGACCCGGGTTCCATCCTGACTACGGGTGCTGTGTGTACATTCTCCCCGTGACCTGCGTGGGTTTTCTCCGGGTGCTCCAGTTTCCTCCCACACTCCAAAGACGTGCAGATTTGTTGGTTAATTGGCATTGATAAAATTGTAAATTGTCCCCTGTGTGTGTAGGGTAGTGTTAGTGTGCGGGGATCGCTGGCCGGTGCGGTGACCTGAAAGGCCTGTTGCCACGCTGTATCTCTAAACTAAACTAATAGCCCTGGCCTGTTCTTGTGCTTATCATTCCACACAACGTCAACCCTCTCTCTTATCTTGTTATTTCTCATTCATCTTCTCAAGTGGAACGTTATTCGGGCAACACTGTGTAAGACAAGCTTATACCCTCTCCCGGCACCAGAGGCTGCCAATGCAACTAAATAAAGATGAAAACCAATTAGTATTTCCAGAATAGGACATGCAAGCACAATGCAACTAAAAGTACCAATGATTGAGTCCAAGAGGCTTTTAGATAGGCCCATGGGTATGCAGGGAATGGAGGGACATCGATCGCATGCAGGCAGGCGAGATCCCAGGAATGAGTGGGTTAACATATGATGAGCGTTTGTCGGCACTGGGCCTGTACTCGCTGGAGTTTAGAAGGATGAGGGGGTACCTCATTGAACCATACAGAACTTTGAAAGCCCTGGATAGAGTGGATGTGGAGAGGATGTTTCCACTAGTGGGAGAGTCTAGGACCAGAGGTCACAGCCTCAGAATTAAAGGATGTTCTTTTAGGAAGGAGATGAGGAGGAATTTCTTTAGTCAGAGGGTGGTGAATCTGTGGAATTCATTGCCACAGACAGCTATGGAGGCCACAAGTCAGTGGATATTTTTAAGACAGAGATAGATAGATTCTTGATTAGTGCGGGTGTCAGGGGTTATGGGGAGAAGGCAGGAGAATGGGGTTAGGAGGGAGAGATAGATCAGCCATGGACAGATCTTTAATCAGACTTTACTGACTTTACCTTGCACTAAACGTTATTCCCTTTATCCTGTATCTGTACACTGTGGACGGCTCGATTGTAATCTTGTATTGTCTTTCCGCTGACTGGTTAGCACGCAACAAAAGCTTTTCACTGTACCTCGGTACACGTGACAATAAACTCAACTCAACTGAATTAAAAATATCCACTGACTTGGCCTCCACAGCCGTCTGTGGAAATGAATTCCACAGATTCACCACCCTCTGACTGAAGAAATTCCTCCTCATCTCCTTCCTAAAGGAACGTCCTTTTATTCTGAGGCTGTGCCCTCTGGTCCTAGACTCTCCCACTAGTGGAAACATCCTCTCCACATCCAGTCTGTCCACAATGGACAGGACCCCACCATCCCTCTAAAGCAGCCAGCGGTCTGGAGGCCTGAGGAGCAGTTCAGTGTTATATTGAAGCGCAGGATTTACAGATTTATGTTGAAAATATCGCGAAGAAACTAAATACTGCCTTCCTGATTTGTGACTGTTATGGGTTATGGAGTGAACCAGTTAAAGCCGCCATAGCAATAATCCCAGTGGGCGTAAATCCGTTTTATAAAGAAATATTGGCACCTTGGGCCCTTGTGGATTTAGACTGAAGTTCTCTCTTCATGAGAGTGTGGAATTGTTTAGGTGCCGAGCCAAGAATCTTCTCGGGAGGCGAGTCTGACCATTTCCGCAACGTTTCACTGCTTATGCGCTGCCCAAAGAACAATCCACATTTTTCACATAATATATGTAAATCAGAGCCGAACTGAGCCAGACATCCTTGGGACAATTTTAATCGAACGCTCCTGCTGAGGCTCCTGCGGGAATGGGGAAGAATCCAGTTTCTCTTCCCGTCCAATATCACTTGTTCCCAGTGGATGTATCCCGTGGAAATTGGCCAGCTCTACGATTAATGGATTTGGTTAATGAAGTGGCTTTTTGCATGAATTAGACATGATTAGACGTGCCTCCTCAGGTCCACGTGGTGATTCAAAGTGAGAATTAGTCACGGGCACTGAATCAGATGCCACTGTTGTTAATTAATCCTCTCCAATCCTCGCTCTGGGGATGTTGTGGTCATTTACGGTGAGGTGTTGGTCAGTACATCTTTGGTGACGGTCTTTGCATCACTGATATCTCCCTTAGTTTAATTAGCAACATTGAGTCTGGTTGGTCAACACCTGAGCTGCCTGGCAGGTGACAGGTGACTTGGTGCAAGGTGATTGCACAAGAATGTGACTTTCATTAAATTAGCTTGTTTTAAATTGGTCTCATCCAAGGATTGGGAACCAGAGCCAAACACTTCTGTTTCCCATCTAGGGTGACCATCGGTCAACTTTCCATTTCCTTTTCCACGTGGGAGAGTGCACAGCGGTTAGTTTATTTAGAGATACTGCGCGGAAACAGGCCCTTTGGCCCACCGGGTCCACACCGACCGCACACTAACACTACCCTACACACACACCAGGGACAATTTTACATTTACACCGCCAATAAACCTACAAACCTGCACGTTTTTGGAGTGTGGGAGGAAACCGAAGATCTCAGAGAAAACCCAGGCAGGTGACGGAGAGAACGTGCAAACTCCGTACAGACAGCACCCGTAGTCAGGATTGAACCCGGGTCTCTGGTGGTGCAAGCGCTGGGAGGCAGCAGCTCTACCGCTGCGCCACCGTGGCTGCCACATCTGCCTGGTCCTCCACAAACACTAACTCCGTAAGGTAACTAGTGGTGGGATCGCTAATTACCTCAGCGTTCACTATCCCGACTACCAGTGCTGTCTGTATGGAGTTTGCACGTTCTCCCCGTGACCTGCGTGGGTTTTCTCCGGGCGCTCCGGTTTCCTCCCACACTCCAAAGACGTGCAGGTTTGTAGGTTAATTGGCTTGGTGTATGTGTAAATTGTCCCCAGTGTGTGTAGGGTAGTGTCAGTGTGTGGGCATCGCTGGTCAGCGCGGACTCGATGGGCCGAAGGGCCTGTTTCAAAGCTGTATCTCTAAAATTAAACCTAAATACAAGAATGATCCCAGGAATTATTGAGTTAATATATGATGAGCGTTTGATGGTGCTGGGCCTGAATTCAATTCAGTTGAGTTAATAGTCACATGTACCAAGTCACCAAATGTGATGTGCTGACCAGTCAGCAGAAAGACAATACACGATTACAAGCTAGCCGTTTATTCATTGCAGTCGCTCCTCTTTATCTCCCTTCCCCCCATTCCCTCGCTGTTCTCGCCCCCCCACCCCCCACCCCCACCAACACAAAATGCTGGAGTAACTCAGCGGGACAGGCAGCATCTCTGGAGAGGAATGGGTGACGTTTCGGGTCGAGACCCTTCTTCAGACCGATCGTATTTACCACAGTCGATGGGACAGGCATTGACTGCTGCTCAGGGTCATGTCGAGCAGAGTGTTATTACTGCAAGGAGTGTAGATGTTAAACAGCACGACTGTGCGCCTGGAGCAGGATCTGGGGTATTATGTAAATTAGAGGCCACGTCTAACACTTCTGTGATGGGTTACATATGATGGCCTACAACTACAGTCCTGACAACAATCACCACTAATTTGCAAGCCTTTGTTTGTCCATTACAGCACTGCTTGACTTGCTGAATCTGTTCTATTGTAAATAACTCTTCCATTCCTCGCCTCATTTATTTACATTAGAAAGTCAGTGCCCAGTTCAGGACATTTACAGGATCACACGATGCTGACCATCTTTGTCAATACTGCCAGATATTGATTAGTTACAGAGAGGGACGGAGAAATACACATGGAGTTTAATCACTAACACTATCCTACACACACTCACACTATCCTACACACACTCACACTATCCTACACACACTCACACTATCCTACACACACTCACACTATCCTAAACACACTAGGGGCAAATTACAATTTACATTAGGGCCAATTAACCTACAAACCTGCACGTCTTTGGAGTTTGGGAGGAAACCCAAAGGTATCATATGCCAGGAGCTGGTTACTTTGTGTCGTTTATTGTGTAGTTTAGTTCAGGTTAGTTTATTGTCACGTGTACCGAGGTACAGTGAAAAGCTTTTGTTGCGTGCTAACCAGTCAGCGGAAAGACAACACATGATTACAATCGAGCCGTCCACAGTGTACAGATACAGGATAAAGGGAATAATGTTTAGTGCAAGGTAAAGTCAGTAAAGTCCGATCAAAGATAGTCCGAGGGTCACCAATGAGGTAGATGGGAGGTCAAGGTTCATTTGCCAAATTACAGTTGGGAAGAGACTGGAAGAACCAGGAGCTGTCATTTATAAGTTAATTAGTGATAGGAGCTGAATTAGGCCATTCGGCCCATCAAGCAACTCTACCATTCAATCATGGCTGATCTATTTGTACCTCTCACCCCCATTCTCCTGCCTTCTCCCCCTAACCCCTGACACCCGCACTAATCAACAATCTATGCAGGTGCTGGGAGACGGCAATTATTTTTACTTAGAAGTTTTGTTTTTCTCTTCCACACAGAAATGATGGAGTTGAACAACATTGTGACGTTCCCGGGCGTCGCGAACAGCTCCAGCTACCAAACACTGCTCCTAGACGAGGAGCGCGGCAGGTTGTTCGTTGGTGCCAAGGACCTCATCCTCTCCCTCAGCCTCATCGATGTTACCCAGGATGTCTTGACGGTAGGGCCCCACACACTCCGTACCCACCTACACAGTGTGTGTTAGTGTAAGACCCCCACACACTCCCTACACAGTGTGTGTTGTGTGAGACCCCCACACACTCCCTACACAGTGTGTGTTGTGTGAGACCCCCACACACTCCGCTTGGCCAGTTTACAGATTGCACAGCTACACATTAAGCAGCGGCAGTACGTATTAGAAACATAGAAACATCGACAATAGGTGCAGGAATAGGCCATTCGGCCCTTCGAGCCTGCACTGCCATTCAATATGATCATGGCCGATCATCCCCACTCAGTACCCTGTTCCTGCCTTCTCCCCATATCCCTTGATTCCGTTAGCCCTAAGAGCTAAATCTAACTCTCTCATGAAAACATCCAGCGAATTGGCCTCCACTGCCTTCTGTGGCAGAGAATTCCACAGATTCACAACTCTCTGGGTGAAGAAGTTTTTCCTCATCTCAGTCCTAAATGGCCGACCCCTTATTCTTAAACTGTGTGACCCCTGGTTCTGGACTCCCCCCAACATGGGGAACGTTTTTCGATGGATAGTTCCCCCGCACACTTCGCATTGTGAGATTACATATTGGACAGCGATATATTTGGACAGTATGTGTTGGTGCAATTAACCTACAAACCCGCACGTCTTTGGGGTGTGGGAGGAAACCGGAGCCACCGGAGAAAACCCACGCAGGTCACGGGGAGAACGTGCAAACTCCGTACAGAAAGCACCCGCCGTAGTCAGGATGGAACCCGGGTCTCAGGTGCTGTGAGGCAGCAGCTCTACCCGCTGCACCATCGTGGCCTTGATGCACCAGTGGGGAGGGGGCGGGGGTTACAAGGACCCTCTGGGACACTGATGGCAAGCTCAGTTTCCCCCCCAACTCTCTATGTCTCTCTCCCCCCTCGACAGTGACTGCTGGAGCCAATCCCATGAACCAGGCACCAGCTGAGATCTGCACACAGCAGGGAGACCATGCCTGCTTGACACATGGGCAGTAATTCTGCCATGCTCTGTTCCTTTAGCAGGAAGCTAATTGTGTGTGTAATTGAGGGTTGCAGAGAGGGAGGGGTGGGGGGGGGGGGGTGGATTGGTGGGCTCTGGAACAAAATCGGTCTGCACATTTACAAGGGCTTTAGCAGCTGATGTGGAAGACAAGGGGATGCTGGAGATGACTGCTGGAATTCAGTGGCTGCAGGGTGGCTGAGGTCAGGATACTGATCTATTGCAGTCTCTCCTTCTCCTCTCCCCCCCCCCCTCTCTCTCTCTATCCGCTCCTTTCACACGCTCTGCTCCAATTACAATTGCCAGTCACTCACAGAGACTTCCCAGCTCTCCCTTCAGCTCACTGTCCAGTCTCAAGAGTCTGAAAAGGTCCCGACTGAAACGTCACCAATTCCTTTATTTCCTTTCATGATGTGAGTAGAATTTCCCGCTGTTACTCCAGCACTTTATGCCTTTTTTTAAACTAATCTCATAAGGTCATCAGGTCATGTGCAATAGGATAGAATCAGGCCATTCGGCCCATCAAATCTACTGTGCCATTCAATCATGGCGGATCTATCTCCCTCCTAACCCCATTCTCCTGCCTTCTCCCCATAACCCCTGACACCCGCACTAATCAACAATCTATCTATCTCTGCCTTAAAAATACCCATTGACTTGTGGCCTCCACAGCCGTTTGTGGCAATGAATTCAACAGATTCACCACCCTCTGGCTGAAGAAATTCCTCGTCATCTCCTTCCTAAAGGAACCTCCTTTACTTCTAAGGCTGTGCCCTCTGGTCCTAGACTCTCCCACTAGTGGAAACATCCTCCCCACATCCACTCTATCCAGACCTTTAATTGTATCTCAGTTCACCCCAGTCTGACCTGCGACAATCCCAATCAAATGTTTTCCAGTTTAACACCTAGAGCCACGATTAACTCTGAGCTGAATAATAAAACAATTGTCATTAGCAAAGCCACAGAGAGGTTTAGAGCGTTAGGTTGCAACAAAGGAGTTCTTGTATGTTCTTGGCCAGCGGACTGCTGATGTTCGCTGGTGTTCAGCGTTAGATCCAGACAGTTTAATCACCAGTCGTGGCGTCAGGTTGTGGGTTAGTGCTGATGCAGTGTCGCACACCAACAGACAATGTCGCAGTAACACACTCAGTCTGATGAAGGGTCTTGACCTGAAATGTCACCTATTCCTTTTCTCCAGAGAGGGTGGCACTGTGGCACAGCGGGTAGAGCTGCTGCCTCACCGCGCCAGAGACCCGGGTTCCATCCTGACTACGGGTGCTGTCTGTACGGAGTTTGCACGTTCTCCCCGTGACCTGCGTGGGTTTTCTCCGGGTGCTCCGGTTTCCTCCCACACTCCAAAGACGTGCAGGTTTGTAGGCTAATTGGCTTTGTGTAAATGTAAATTGTCCCTAGTGTGTGTAGGATAGTGTTAGTGTGCGGGGATCACTGGTCATCGTGGACTCGGAGGGCCGAAGGGCCTGTTTCCGCTGAATCTTTAAACTAAAGATGCTGCTTGTCCCGCTGAGTTACTCCAGCACTTTGTGTCTGTCTTCAGTGTAAACCAGCATCTGCAGTTCCAACCACCGATCACCACGCACACTAACACTATCCTAAACATGAGAATCAATATATAATTTTACTGAAGCCAATTAACCTGTAAACCTGTACGTCTTGGTAGTGTGGGAGGAAACCGGAGAAACATGACGCCAAGTTAAACTAATCCCCTCTACCTGCACGTGATCCGTATCCCTCCACTCCCTGCATATCCACGTCCCTGTCTAAAAGCCTCTTAAACACCACTATCGTATCTGCCTCCACTACCACCCCTGGCAGCGTGTTGAAAATCACAGACTATGGGTTTAGACTTTAGAAAAACAGTGTGGAAACAGGCCCTTCGGCCCACTGAGTCTGTGCAGCCCAGAAATCACCCCGTACACTAACACTATCCTACACACACTAGGGACAATTTACCATTTTACAGAAGCCAATTCACTTAAAACCCGCCCGTCTCTGGAGTGTGGGAGGAAACCGGAGCACCCGGAGAAAACCCACGTGGTCACGGGGAGAACGTACAAACTCCGTACAGACAGCACCCGTAGCCAGGATGGAACCCGGGTCTCTGGCGCTGTGAGGCAGCAGCTCTACCCGCTGCACCACCGTGCCGGCCAGTTGCGGGTTGTGAGGGGCGTGTGTGAACTTGGAAAATGGATCCAATAATTACACAACATGTCGAGCAAACGGTGACCTTCACATTCTCAACAGTCACTCGTTCATCTTTGATTGTGTAGCTGTTTTAAAGGTTGCAACTGTATTACATGTCGATGGGTGCATTCTCCACAGCAGCACCACTGTGACGGTCAGAATCGGCTTTTAAACATGAGCTGACAATAAAAGGGGAACTTTAAGTGAATGATTCTGATGTTATCTCATTGTGTCTAAAACTAAATCATAGTCATAAATCTTACCTTAAACCCAGATTAGTGGGCAAAATGAGGGCACATGGTATTGGGGGTAGAGTGCTGACATGGATAGAGAAGTGGTTGGCAGACAGGAAACAAAGAGTAGGGATTAACGGGTCCCTTTCAGAATGGCAGGCAGTGACTAGTGGGGTACGGCAAGGCTCGGTGCTGGGACCGCAGCTATTTACAATATACATCAATGATTTGGATGAAGGGATTCAAAGTAACATTAGCAAATTTGCAGATGACACAAAGCTGGGTGGCAGTGTGAACTGTGAGGAGGATGCTATGAGAATGCAGGGTGACTTGGACAGGTTGGGGGAGTGGGCAGATGCATGGCAGATGCTGTTTAATGCGGATAAATGTGAGGTTATCCACTTTGGTAGTAAAAACAGGAAAGCAGATTACTATCTAAATGGCGTCAAGTTGGGAAAAGGGGAAGTACAACGGGATCTGGGGTTCCTTGTACTTCAGTCTATGAAAGTAAGCATGCACGTACAGCAGGCAGTGAAGAAAGCGAATGGCATGTTGGCCTTTATAACAAGAGGAATCAAATATAGGAGCAAAGAGGTCCTTCTGCAGTTGTACAGAGCCCTAGTGAGACCACACCTGGAGTATTGTGTGCAGTTTTGGTCCCCTAATTTGGAGGATTTGGTCCCCTAATTTAGCCTTCTGGAGTTTAGAAGAATGAGCGGGCATCTCATTGAAACATGTAAGATTGTTAAGCGTTTGGACACGCTAGAGGCAGGAAACATGTTCCCGATGTTGGGGGTGTCCAGAACCAGGGGCCACCGTTTAAGAATAAGAGGTAAGCCATTTAGAACGGAGACGAGGAAACACTTTTTTTCACAGAGAATGGTGAGTCTGTCGAATTCTCTGCCTCAGAGGGCAGTGGAGGCGGGTTCTCTGGATGCTTTCAAGAGAGAGCTAGATAGGGCTGTTAAAAATAGCGGAGTCAGGGGATATGGGGAGAAGGCAGGAACGAGGTACTGATTGGGGATGATCAACCATGATCACATTGAATGGCGGTGTTGGCTCGAAGGGACGAATGGCCTACTCCTGCACCTGTTGTCTATTGTCTAAAGGTTTTGTTTAAACAAATCTTATTTTTGTTTAACTTTCAGCAATATATATTAACCATTCCTTCGCATATTGCAAAGTTAGGCACAAAAAGCTGGAGTAACTCAGTGCGTCAGGCAGCATCTGTAGAGAACATGGATAGGTGACGTTTCACAGAGTGCTGGAGTAACTCAGCGGGTCAGGCAGCATCTGTGGAGAACATGGATAGGTGACGTTTCACAGAGTGCTGGAGTAACTCAGCGGGTCAGGCAGCATCTGTGGAGAAAATAAATAAATGCCGTTTTGCGTCGAGACCCTTCTTCAGATCGCATACTCCATCTTCATTTCAAGATCTCGACACATTCTCCTTGGATTTCTGGTTGGCTTTGACTTTGTCCATCAGCCACTTGCAGCGACTCCTCCCCATACAGGCGGTGGAACACAAACAGCAGGGAACAGCCACACATTCTCCACACACCAACTATTATCCAGCTGCCTGCTTGCACTAACGCTGTTATTATCTCAGCCTAGTGCCTCTATTGTCCCGGCCTAACCAACCATTCCTAGGCTGCTGCCGACAAGTTAACAAAGCACAAACATGACCTTGCGATTGGTTTAGTTTTACCTGTTACACTTGCTGGTGGAATGTCTCTTCTCATCTCACCTGTAGAGAGTAATGTGCTGGAGCAACTCAGCGGGACAGGCAGCATCTGTGGAGAGAAGGAATGGGTGACGTTTCACAGAGTGCTGGAGTAACTCAGCGGGACAGGCAGCATCTGTGGAGAGAAGGAATGGGTGACGTTTCACAGAGTGCTGGAGTAACTCAGCGGGACAGGCAGCATCTGTGGAGAGAAGGAATGGGTGACGTTTCGGGTCGAGACGCTTCTTCAGACTGAGAGGGGAGAGGGAAACGAGAGATATAGACAGTGATGTAGAGAGATATAGAACAAACGACCAGACTCGACCCGAAACATCATCTATTCCTTCTCTCCAGAGATGCTGCCTGACCCACTGAGTTACTCCAGCATTTTGTGTGTATCTTTGGTGTAAACCAGCATCTGCAGTTCGTTCCCACACACTTCCTTCTGCATCATCTGCAACAGATCCTGAAACTGATGAGGAAGATTCCGTATATTCACTATGAACGTACACTGAACACAGTCCAGCACAGGAACAGGCCCTTCGGCCCACAATGTCCGTGCCCAACACGACGCCAAGTTAAACTAATCCCCTCTGCCTGCACGTGATCCGTATCCCTCCACTCCCTGCATATTCACGTCCCGGTCTAAAAGCCTCTGAAACACTACTATCGTATCTGCCTCCACCCCCACCCCTGGCAGCCCGTTGAAAATCACAGACTGCGGGTTTAGACTTTAGAAAAACAGGCCCTTCGGCCCACTGAGTCTGTACAGCCCAGGGATCTCCCCGTACACTAACACTATCCTACACACACTGGAGGCAATTTACCATTATACCGAAGCCAATTCACTTAAAACCCGCCCGTCTCTGGAGTGTGGGAGGAAACCGGAGCACCCGGAGAAAACCCACGTGGTCACGGGGAGAACGTACAAACTCCGTACAGACAGCACCCGTAGTCAGGATGGAACCCGGGTCTCTGGCGCTGTGAGGCAGCAGCTCTACCCGCTGCACCACGTGACGTCCAGGTGCGGGTTGTGAGGGGCGTGTGTGAACTTGGAAAATGAATCCAATAATTACACAACATGTCGAGCAAACGGTGACCTTCACATTCTCAACAGTCACTTGTTCATCTTTGATTGTGTAGCTGTTTTAAAGGTCACAACTGTATTCCATGTCGATGGGTACATTCTCATAAGGTCATAAGTGACAGGAGTGGAATGAGGCCATTCGGCCCATCATGTCTACTACACCATTCAATCATGGCTGATCTATCTCTCCCTCCTAGCTCCATTCTCCTGCCTTCTCCCCATAACATCTGGCACCCGCACTGATCAAATAAAACCCCTTTATTGCCATTCACTGTCTTCTGCCATCGGACCAACCTGCTGTCCACACTAGTATCGGCTCTTTCATACCGTGAGCTCTCATCTTTCTTAGCAGCCTCACCTGTGGCACATTATGAAAGGCTTTCTGAAAGTCTAAGTAAACAACATCTACTGACTCTTCTTTGTCTGTCCTGCTATTTACTTCTTCAAAGACTTCCAGCAAAAATGTGAAGCCAGACCTCCCCTTCACAAAGCCATGCTGACTTTTGTAACCTTATCCTTTATAATGGCCTCTAAAATCTTACCAGCCACCGCAGTCAGAGAAACCGCCCAATAGTTCCCACAGTTCTGCTTTGCTCCCTTCTTGTGCAGCGGGATAATATTGGCAATTTACCATAAATAAAGGCTACATTCTTGAAGGAAGGTGTAGCTTTCAGCTAATCTAATCCCAGCATGGCATGAATCATTTTAAAACATCACGTTCGCTGATTGGAAGCCATCTGCCACTTAAACACCACTCCACCACCACCCCTGGCAGCACGTTCCAGGCACCCACCACCCTCTGTGTAAAATACGTCATTTTAAACTTACTCCCTCTGATTTTAAATCTATGACATTTGACATTTCTATTCTGGGAAAAAGGTTCTGAGTGTCTACCCTATCTATGGACCTCCTATCTGACTCCAATGCAACAGGGAAAACAATAATGCCAGCCTCCCCCTGTAGCTAATCCCCTCTAATCCCGGCGTCGTTCCGGTCAACCTCCTCTGCACCGTCTCCAAAGCCCCCTCATCCCCCCTGTAATGGGGGCGACCAGAACTGCACGAAACGCTCCAATTGTGGCTCGACCAACGTCCTATAAACCTGCATCGTGACTTCCTGACTCTTGGACTCAACGCCCCGACACGACCGATGAAGGCAAGATACCTGAAGAAAAGTCTCAACACGAAACGTCACCCATTCCATCTCCCCACAGATGCTGCCTGACCCGCTGAGTTACTCCAGCACTCTGAGTCTGTCTGCAAGATACTGATCTTCTTTCCCGCTCTGTCTACTTGTGTTGGAAATGACGGCGGAGTTTCTGAATCCTTAAATTGGAATTCCAAATCCTACACTGTCGTAATTGCCTCATTCACTGTATCTCAAATGGAATTTGTTTACACTCATTCATCGAGTTGCCCTGTAGATAATCTGCAAGGCTCGTTGACAGAAGCTTCAGATAGATAACTGCAATGTTTATTTTGATGTGGTCCAGTGGCCAGGAATGTATAATTCCCACCGCCAATGGGTGAGTGATTGAGATCCAGTAACAGCCCGCGGATAGGGTTCAGAACAGCTGCCTTCCCCTCCACCAACACGCGTGTGTGTCTGTGTGTGTGCGTGAGTTAGTGTGTGTATGTGTCTGTGTGTGTGAGTTAGTGTGTGTATGTGTTAGTGTGTGTATGTGTTAGTGTGTGTGAGTGTGTGTGAGTTATTGTGTGTATGTGTTAGTGTGTGTAAGTGTGAGAGTGTGTGCATGTGTTAGTGTGTATAAGTGTGAGTGTGTGCGAGTTATTGTGTGTGTGAGTTAGTGTGTGTGTAAGAGTGTGTGTGTGTGTTAGTGCGTGTGTGTGTGTGCGTGACTGTGTGAGTGTTTGTGTGCGCGCGTGCTGTTCGACACCCATTCAGAGAGCTGGTGAGATTTTGGGGTAATATTTACTCTCGAGAGAGACGTTTCTTAGTTGAACACATTAGGTCAGTCAGCCTCTGTGGCGTTTCAGATGTTTAAACGCTGAAACCAATGTCCTTTCACTAGAAGCAGAGCGTGCTCTGACCAGACAGGTGATCAAATGATGAACCAAATAGAAAGATAAACCCTGCTGGCTGCAGCCGCATCTAAATAAACATCACAGCTCTCTATCTGATGCGTTCTGAATGTCAATGAGCCTTGCAGAGTCTTGCTATTGCGGGAATGCAGTGTAGGTTCACCAGGTTAATACCCGGGATGGCAGGACTGATATACAATAAAATAATGGGTCGACTGGGCTTGTATTCACTGGAATTCAGGATGAGAGGGAATCTTATGGAAACATATAAAATTATTAAGGGATTGGACAGGCTAGATGTAGGAAAAATATTCCCGATGTTGGGGGAGTCCAGAACCAGGGATCACAGTTTAAGAATAAGGGGTCGGCTATTTGGTACTGAGATGAGGAAAATCGTTTTCACCCAGAGAGTTGTGAATCTGTGGAATTTTCTATCCCAGAAAGCAGTAGAGGCCGATTCACTGGATGTTTTCAAGAGAGAGTTAGATTTAGCTCTTGGGGAATCAAGGGACATGGGGAGAAAGCAGGAACGGGGTACTGATTTTAGATGAACAGCCATGATCATATTGAATGGCGGGCTGGCTGGAAGAGCAGACTGGCCAACTCCTGCACCTGTTGTCGATGTTTCTATTATCTACACGGCAACTCAGTGAATGAGCATGAACAAATTCCATTTGAGATAAATGAGGCAATTATGACAGTGTAGGATTTGGATTTCCAATTTAAGGATTAACAAACCGCTCTGTGTAATTTGCAACATTAGACAGCGTGGCAGAGAAGGCGTACTGTATGCTTGCCTTCAATTACCAGTGCATTTAGGTTAGTTTAGTGTAATTTAGTTTAGCTTAGAGATACAGCGCGAACACGGGCCATTCGGCCCACCGAGTCATTCAGAGTTCATAAGTGTTAGCAGCAGAATTAGGCCATTCGGCCCATCAAGTCTACTCCAGCGTTCAATCATGGCTGATCTATCTCTCCCTCCTAACCCCATTCTCCTGCCTTCTCCCCATAACCTCTGACACCCGTACAAATCAAGAATCTATCTATCTCTGCCTTAAAAATATCCACTGACTTGTGGCCTCCACAGCCGTCTGTGGCAATGAATCCCACAGATTCACCACCCTCTGGCTAAAGAGATTCCTCCTCATCTCCTTCCTAAAGGAACGTCCTTTAATTCTGAGGCTGTGACCTCTGGTCCTAGACTCTCCCACTAGTGGAAACATCCTCTCCACTCTATCCAGGCCTTTGGTGATTGGCGGTAAATGATTAAAGCATGGCTGGTTCATGAGTAATTTCAGCAGTTGGCGTGAAAGATGCAAATAGCGATTTCCACATTAAAAATGCAAACTTTTTATTTGTTTGTCAAGTTTTCCAAAGTGATAACAGTCAAACTAATGATTTGGAGTCAAGTTTGACAGCAATTAAAGTTATTTTAAGAAGCATTTATCATCAACGTCGTGGGGTAGACTGACTCAAATTCCCCGCACCCCCTCCCCCCCAATCTTTCCACTCGTCACTTTAAATTCATGTATCTTGTGTTTTATGACCGTGGGCAGATCATTCCCTCCTGGGATGGATGAAGTTCTATTGTATCATATAGTCCCGTATGGAAGGGAGTTAATGGTCCCGTGTGCTCTTTGATCTTGCAGATTGTGTGGCCTCCCAACCCAGCACGGAGAGACGAGTGCAAGTGGGCCGGGAAAGATGTCACGGTAAGGATTGTGTTCTCCTGCATCACATGTTCTCTGTCTGTGTCTAGTGAGGTGATAGAGCAGTGGGGGACAGCAGGAAATCTCAGTCGCCAGGATCGCATGACCATTGGCCCTGTCTCTCTCCCCACAGATGCTGCCTGACCCGCTGAGCAATTCCACTAGATCCTGTTTTCACTCAGATTTCCATCACCTGCGGTATTTCGTGTTGCATCGTTTTCTGTAGTTGCCGTTTACATGTGGATGAAGGATACACCTGGAGCAGACGGCTCAGGTGTGCACAGGTGTGCACAGGTGTGGAGTCACCTTGTAGCAACTGCTCTACACTACATAAGACACAAAGTGACGGAGTAACTCCGTGGGTCAGGCAGCATCTGTGGAGAATCTTTTCTAAATGGCGAGAGAATTCAGAAATCGGAGGAAGGCGAACGCAATGCTAGCATTTATTTCAAGAGGGCTTGTATAAAAAAACAGGGATGTAATGCTGAGGCTCTATAAGGTGTTGGTCAGGCCGATTAGAGCATTGTGAACAATTTTGGCCCCGTATCTGAGGAAGCATGTGCTGGCTCTGGAAGTTTATTAGAATGATCCAGGAATGAGTAAGTTAACATATGATGAGCGTTTGTCGGCACTGGGCCTGTACTCGCTGGAGTTTAGAAGGACGAGGGGAAACATTGAAACTTAACTAACATTATTGTCACAGGCCAAACGTAACTAACATTATTGTCACAGGCCAATGGTTTAATGGTACTTCAGTTCAGGTCAGTTTATTGTCCCGTGTACCGAGGTACAGTGAAAAGCTTTTGTTGCGCGCTAACCAGTCAGCGGAAAGACAATACATGATTACAGTCAAGCTGTCCACAGTGTACAGATACAGGATAAAGGGAATAACGTTTAGTGCAAGGTAAAGTCTGATTCAAGATAGTCCGAGGGTCACCAATGAGGTAGATAGTAGTTCAGGACCGCTCTCTGGTTGTGGTAGGATGGTTCAGTTGCCTGATAACAGCCGGGAAGAAACTGTCCCTGAATCTGGAGGTGTGCGTTTTCACACTTCTGTACCTCTTGCCCGATGGGAGAGGGGAGAAGAGGGAGTGACCGGGGTGAGACTGGTCCTTGATTATGCTGCTGACCTTGCCGAGGCAGCATGAGGTGTAGATAGGTGTCACCTATCCATGTTCTCCACAGATGCTGCCTGACCCATTGAGTTACTCCAGCACTCTGTGAAACGTCACCTATCCATGTTCTCCACAGATGCTGCCTGACCCGCTGAGTTACTCCAGCACTTTGTGTCTAAGCCTTTAGTAATAGTTCCCATGTTTAACAGTTGTGGCAAACTTCAAATATTCAGATCTGATTTCTCTGAAATCCTAGTGGGAAACATACAAGCCTCTCTGTGCTGGTGACCCGCTCACACTGACTGTGGCTTCTCATTTTACACCTTGTTATCTCCCAAATTACAATGACATACTTCTTTTCCTCAGCATTAGTGTCTGAATATTAGCCGGTAAATATATCAGGTGCACGGATAACTGTTGCAAAGTCTAGCATTGTTTGCCCGAGGGCCGTGAATCATTAAATGTTGATGAAATATAATAAATGATAATGTGAGCTCATTATTACATTTAAACTCGATGAAAGGAAGGAATTACATCTCGTTGTGTGTAACTCGGTTTCACCGCGGCCCACAGCCCACAGTCTCCTTGTTACTTTTTTTGCATATCTTTCATTCATTTGTTCTGTATCTCCCTATATCTCGTTTCCCTTTCCCCTGACTCTCGGTCTGAACTTGGAGGGTCTCGACCTGAAGCATCGCCCATTCCTTTGTGTCTATCCAAACCTTGTGCCAAAATGTTCCTGTTTGTGCCAATCTTCAGTTTAAACCAGCATCTGCAGTCCCTTCCTACACATTACATGTTTTAGTTTAGTTTAGTTTAAAGATACAACGCAGAAACAGGCCCTTCAGCCCATCGAGTCCGTGCCGACCAGCAATCACCCCGCACACTAACACTACCCTACACACACTAGGGACAATTTACAATTTTTACTGAAGCCAATTAACCTACAAACCTGCACGTCTTTGGAGTGTGAGAGGTAACCGGAGCACCCGGAGAAAACCCACGCAGGTCACGGGGAGAACGTACAAACTCCGTACAGACAGCGCCCGTAGTCAGGATGGAACCTGGGTCCCTGGCGCTGTGAGGCAGCAGCTCTACCCGCTGCACCACTGTATACCATGGGGTCCGAGCGCCACAGGTTTGGTGAGATGCAAGGACAGATCTTGCTTGCCCAGGTCCCTGAGGACTAGGGCCTGAACAGGGACAGAATGCAGCATGGATACGATGGGCCGAAGGGCCTGTTTCTGTGCCGTGACGAACAATTGACAAATAAACCAGCTGAAATAAAGCAAGAGAAACCAAAGGGCCACTTTGTCCCACTTGCCGATTGTTTGAGCGACTGAAGTATCAGGTCACTGAAATAGTCGCGGCATAATACGGCGTGACGCGGCGTGATGCGGTTTGATGCGGCGTGATGACGTATTGACGCGCGTTTTTTTTGTCTCAGCTAGATTTTGAAATGTTCTAAATCTTTCGGCCACCCTGATACTTCAGTCAATGACGCCGGCAGTCTCCGAAGAAATTGCCAAGTGGGACAGGCCCTTAAGGTTTTTCCCACACACACCTTCTCTCCCAGGGTCAGTGAACACAGTCCTGGGTTTGTGTTTACTGTTTGTTGTCTGGAGGGAGGGGAGAACATGGGCTCAACACGATCAACACTCCTCATGCCCAATGCTCCTCATGGTCACTCTCAACATGACCAACACTCCCCATGGCTACTGGTCCTCATGGTCACTCTCAACATGACCAACACTCCTCATGCCCAATGCTCCTCATGGTCACTCTCAACATGACCAACACTCCCCATGGCTACTGGTCCTCATGGTCACTCTCAACATGACCAACACTCCCCATGCCCAATACTCCTCATGATCACTCTCAACATGACCCACACTCCCCATGCCCAATGCTCCTCATGGACACTGCATTGAGTTTGGTGTTGGAATGCAAAGTCAGAAGCACTTGCGTCTAACCTTCAGGATATCGTCAAGTTCCTCGATTGACCGCACAAGTCTCCTAAGGAGACCCTGAGACCTACTGATCTCCTGAGGACCTCCTGACCTCCAGAGCCACCTGAGACGTCCTGATCTCTTCAGGAGATCCTTGGACCTCCTGAGATCTCCTGATCTCCAGGAACTCCTGAAGGTCCTATTTCCATGTCCTACGACTCTGTGATTTGGACTCGTGTAAACTCTGGGCTTCCTAAGCCTGTGACATTTTTACAACAGATCACCAGATTGGACAGATTTAATCTGATTCCCAAAACCATTCATGTACGAGTCCTGCCGTTCGACCCATTAAGTTACCGCTGAGTACCGACTGTCTGTCCCACTTCCATCCGTCTGCTATCCAATCATTGTGTGGGAGGCTCCTGTTTCTCCAGATGAGCTGTGCCAATGTTCTCCAATCAAATGGTGAACTCCCCCAGAACAGGGGTCGTGCATTGTGGAAAGTTTTGGTTGTGTCACAGAGGGAATATAGACCCCGCTAGCTTCATTTTGTTCAGTTTATGTGTCACGTGTACCGAGGTACAGTGAAAAGCTTTTGTTGCGTGCTAACCAGTCAGCGGAAAGACAATACATGATTACAATCGAGCCGTCCACAGTGTACAGATACAGGATAAAGGGAATAACGTTTAGTGCAAGGTAAAGCCAGTACAGTCCGATCAAGGATAGTCCGAGGGTCTCCAATGAGGTAGATAGTAGTTCAGGACCGCTTGTGTGGGAAGAAGCTGCAGATGCTGGTGTAAATCCAAGGTAGACACAAAACGCTGGAGTAACTCAGCGGGACAGGCAGCATCTCTGGAGAGAAGGAATGGGCGATGTTTCGGGTCAAAACACTTTTTCTTGTCAAGTTCAAGTTCAAGTTCAAGTGAGTTTATTGTCATGTGTCCCTGTATAGGACAATGAAATTCTTGCTTTGCTTAAGCACACAGAAAATAGTAGGCATTTACTACAAAACAGATAAATGTGTCCATATACCATGATATAAATATATACACACATGAATAAATAAACTGATAGTGCAAATAACAGAAAGTGGTTGGTAATAATCAGAGTTTTAGCTTCAGTTCAATTAAACTCATGAAATAACTCCGGCCGTCAGCCAAGAAAGGCTTTGTCATTGACAACGAGATGAACATAACTGAGTTTCAGACAACCAGGCCATTGTTCGGCAGGTTCAGTGCCCTGGTAAGGAGATGAGGTCACATGATGCAGGATCAGCTGGATAAGGAACTTGGATAAACTCTTGGCTCTGATTGCGATGTCTGCAGGAATACGATGCCCACACACACAGCGGGTCGAGCTACAGAATCACCCCGCACACACTTCCAGCACCACTGTGGCTCCAAAGACATTCAATACCATTCACTCGTTTATCACAGTGTGGAAACAGGCCCTTCAGCCCAACTTGCCCACACCATGGGTGTCTGGAACGAGCTGCCAGAGGAGGTAGTTGAGTCAGGGACCATCGAAATATTTAGATTGTTAGACAGGTACATGGATAGGAGAGGTTTAGAGGGATATGGACCAAACACAGGCAGGTAGGGATAGTGTAGATGAGACATGGTGGTCGGTGTGGGCAAGTAGGGCCGAAGGGCCTGTTTCCACACTGTATGATTCCATGACTCTATGCACAATTCCACTTCAATACTTTAGTTGAGTCTAGTTTATTGTCACGTGTACCGAGGTACAGTGAAAAGCTTTTGTTGCGTGCTAACCAGTCAGCGGAAAGACAATACATGATTACAATCGAGCCGTCCACAGTGTACAGATACAGGATAAAGGGAATAACGTTTAGTGCAAGGTAAAGCCAGTAAAGTCCGATCAAGGATAGTCCGAGGGTCACCAATGAGGTAGATAATAGTTCAGGACCGCTCTCTGGTTGTGGTAGGATGGTTCAGTTGCCTGATAAAAGCCGGGAAGAAGCTGTCCCTGAATCTGGAGGTGTGCATTTTCACATTTCTGTACCTCTTGCCCGATGGGAGAGGGAAGAAGAGGGAGTGGCTGGGGTGAGATTCTTTGAACTTGGTGGAATTTTGAATGAAACTCCAGCTCAAATCATGTCAGTCATCTCATGTGGCAAGGACTAATTTCCCCGATAACCCATGACTGACAGATGCCACGGGAACAGCTGATGAAGAAGAAGATATTTAATTACAGCCTTCCTCAGGCATCAGTGCGTTATATAATTGCTTACGAACCTCTGTCTCTTCCCAGTCCAAAGCCGCACACATCTGTGGCCCAGACTAAGAAACATTTTATTAATTCCTATTCCAGAGATGAAATATGCAGCTGGAAATCTTTGGAGAAATTCAGAAGCAAAAGAAGGATATAATTGTTGGAAAAAAATCAACTTTTTTTCCCCCTTTGTTTGATGTTTAATAGCTTTAAAATGTTAAACAAAGTCAATAAACGGCAAATTGCTGCTGCCCAATGAGTGGTTGCAGGAGGTAAAGCAGGGGGATTATCCAACAGTACCTCCTGATGCCTTGGGTAAGGATGTTATTTTAGAAAGATGAGGAGGAATTTCTTAAGTCAGATGGTGGTGAATCTGTGGACTATAGACAATAGGTGCAGGAGTAGGCCATTCGGCCCTTCGAGCCAGCACGGCCATTCAATGTGATCATGGCTGATCATCCCCAATCAGTACCCCATTCCTGCCTTCTCCCCATATCCCCTGACTCCATTATCTTTAAGAGCCCTGTCTATCTCTCTCTTGAAAGTATCCAGAGAACCGGCCTCTGAAGCAGTGAATTCCACAGACTCACAACTCTCTGTGAGAAAAAGTGTTTCCTCATCTCTGTTCTAAATGGCTTACCCCTTATTCTTAAACTGTGGCCCCTGGTTCTGGACTCCCCCAACATCGGGAACATGTTTCCTGCCTCTAGAGTGTCCAATCCCTTAATAATCTTATATGTTTCAATGAGATGCCCTCTCATCCTTCTAAACTCGATAGTGTACAAGCCCAGCTGCTCCATTCTATCAACATATGACAGTCCCACCATCCCGGGAATTAACCTGGTAAACCTACGCTGCACTCCCTCTATAGCAAGAATGCCCTTCCTCAAATTAGGGGACCAAAAACTGCACACAATGCTCCAGGTGTGGTCTCACTAGGGCCCTGTACAACTGCAGAAGGACCTCTTTCCATTGCCACAGACGGCTGTGGAGACCAAGTCAAAGGCCAAGCTCGGTCTCACAGATTGCTCTGACGAAATAAATTCTTCTTCATTTCCTTCCTGAAAGAATGTCCTTTAATGCTGAGGTTGTGGCCTCTAATCCTACAATCTCACACTAGTGGAAACTTCCTCTCCACATCCACTGAAGGGCCTGTTTCCGTGCTGCATCTTTCAACCGATCTAATCCCGACACTTGGCCGGTGATGACAGTGTGAACAAGATGGAAACTGAGGAAGAACTTGTTGGAAATTCCCAGCTGGTCAGGTAGCAACTGTGGAGAGGGAAAGAGCTGATGCCTCAGACCAACAGAACACCCTCGATAATGAGGGGTTGAAACTGGAGAAGCCTGAGGGACCAGAGGACCAAGGTCACATGGAGATGGAGGACATGATTGGAGGCGATTACAGTGCAGGCTGTCAGTGGACAGGGGAGTGGCCGGAGGGAGGTCCATGGCTGACCACTGGGAGTGGTCAAGAGGTGAGATCAACTTGGACCACAGGGTCACCAGGATTACAATCGAGCCGTCCACAGTGTACAGATACAGGATAAAGGGAATAACGTTTAGTGCAAGGTAAAGCCAGTAAAGTCCGATTAAAGATAGTCCGAGGGTCACCAATGAGGTAGATAGTAGTTCAGGACCGCTCTCTAGTTGTGGTAGGATGGTTCAGTTGCCTGTTAACAGCTGAGAAGAAACTGTCCCTGAATCTGGAGGTGTGCGTTCCTTTTCACACTTCTGTACCTCTTGCCCAATGGGAGAGGGGAGAAGAGGGAGTGACCGGGGTGAGACTGGTCCTTGATGATGCTGCTGGCCTTGCCGAGGCAGCGTGAGGTGTAGATGGAGTCAGTGGAAGGGAGGTTGGTTTGTGTGATGGTCTAGGCTGCGTCCACAAGTCTCTGCTATTTTTTGCGATCTTGGATGGAGTTGTTGTCAAGCCGTGCTGTGATGCATCGCGACTGAGTGGAGTACGTGCAGATGACCACACGTCCACCCACGGCACAAACAACTGACCTGGACCCTTCACATAGACCACATCGTTATCCAATCTGCTCATAACATTCTGATCGATCTTCTGGCTGTTAGTACATAAACAAGCCAATGAATTTGTAGAGATTTGTCCTTTTTCCTTCGCTCCATAGATGCTGCTGCACCCGCTGAGTTTCTCCAGCTTTTTTGTGTACCTTCGATTTTCCAGCATCTGCAGTTCCTTCTTAAAGAATTTGTTGAGATGTCTTGTTCTAACAATCAGTTTCAGTGGAGTTTACTTCAACAAACTAATGTTTGGATTCTCTTTTCCAAATGCGGGTAGACGCACAGAGTCTCTTGCCCAGAGTAGGGGAATGAAGGACCAGAGGACATAGGTTTAAGGTGTTGGGGAAAGATTTAATAGGAATCTGAGGGGTAACCTTTTCACACAGAGGGTGGTAGGTGTATGGAACGAGCTGCCAGAGGAGGTAGTTGAGGCTGGGACTATCCCAACGTTTAAGAAACGTTTAAGAAACATTTAGACAGGTACATGGATAGAACAGGTTTGGAGGGATACGGGCCAAACGCAGGCAAGTGGGACTGGTGTAGATGGGACATGTTGGCCGGTGTGGGCAAGTTGGGCTGAAGGGCCTGTTTCCATGCTGTATGATTCTATGATTCTGCACAATTCCACTTCAATACTTTGGTTCAGTTTAGCTTATTGTCACGTGTACCGAGGTACAGTGAAAAGCTTTTGTTGCGTGCTAACCAGTCAGCGGAAAGACAATACATGATTACAATCGAGCCGTCCACAGTGTACAGATACAGGATAAAGGGAATAACGTTTAGTGCAAGGTGAAGAATGATTTAATTCCAAAACAGAATGTAACTGGGTTTGCCGACAAAGGCAATGAATGGTTGAATCTAGCTCAATGCTGCTGATCCAGGTTGTTTTATTCTCTTCCACTTTGTTCCTGCCTACAACATGTTGACACAGATGTGTTCATGTTTTTGTAACGAGCCAGAAAATGCTTGTAGCACACTGTTTAATCAGTGTTGGAGATATTGAAGTTTGCTTGGGGATTAGCTTGTGCGTTACCTCATAGGACAGTCGGTGTGGGCTGTCAATACTACTCATGATTAACACAAATCTCTTCCAAGTTATTGCATTCCAATTATCATTAAGAAAACGTTCTTGACGTTTTATGAAGTGTTGGAGGAAATGTTTGGTCTCTGCAGCAAATCAAAACCTCTTGCTCACACACAGGAGTTTGCTACTGCCTTATGTCACAATGTTGGTGAACTAGACAGGGAAGGTTAACGAGGATGTTGCCAGGACTCGAGCTACAGGGAGAGGTTGAGCAGGCTGGGACTCTACTCCCTGGAGCGCAGGAGGATGAGGGGTGATCTTATAGAGGTGTACAAAATCATGAGAGGAATAGATCGGGTAGATGCACACAGTCTCTTGCCCAGAGTAGGGGAATCGAGGACCAGAGGACATGCGTTTGAGGTGAAGGGGGAAAAATGTAATAGGAATCTGAAGGGTATCTTTTTCACACAAAGGGTGGTGGGTGTATGGAACGAGCTGCCAGAGGAGATAATTCTCAACCCTCTCACCTTATTAGGGTGAACACACATGGGGCAGGGGAATCAAGAAATAGAGAGCACAGATTTAAGGTGAGAGTGGAATCGTTAAAGAGGAACCTGTTTTAGTTTAGTTTAGAGATACAGCGCAGAAACATGCCCCTTATCCGACTGAGTCCACGCTGACCAGCGATCCCTGAACATTGAAACAGTCTAGTTCAAGACAATATTTAAAAGTGCAATAGGTATCGGTACAATAACAACATTTACAAGACACTTGGACAGGTAGATGGATATGTTTAGATGGATATGGGCAGGTGGGACTAGTGTAGATGGGACATGTTGGTCGGCATGAATGAGTTGGGCTGAAGGGCCTGTTTCCACGCTGTATATACTCAATGACTATGACTGTATTAATACAAGTCACTGTCAGTGGTTCAATCTCAAACCAAGCTGCACCAGTTTTAGACATGCTGCACAGAAACAGGCCCTTCGGCCCACCGAGTCCGTGCTGACCAGCCATCGCGGCGCACTTACACCATCCTACACACTAGGGACAATTTACAATTTTCAGAAGCCAATTAACCTACATCTTTGATGTGTGGGAGGAAACCGGAGCACCCGGAGAAAACCCACGTGGTCACGGGGAGAACATGCAAACTCCATACAGACAGCACCCGTAGTCGGGATGGAACCCAGGTCTCTGGCGTTGTGAGGCAGCAGCTCTACCCGCTGTGCCACCGTGCTGCCCAGAGTCTGTAGTTGAACCTCCAGGGTCCAGTGTATCGTTCCCGTCACGGTGCTCATGGGGTTAATTGCAGTTTGTCAAGGTGCTCGGGAGGTTAATTGGTATAAATAAGCATTCCATGCCTGTTAAAGATTGCACTCTTGGAATGACAGAGATTTGGTATGCATGCCTGGTGTGACACTGCTTGCCTTCGTCCCTCAAGGTGCTGACGCATTGGAAACTCATCAGTAAAACTCATCACAGGATGTCCTCTCATCTCCGTTAGGGTCATCGCCAGCTAGACCTGCAACGCTCCTTCGTTCAATCTCAAATAAATGTCATCAATGATATACAACACAATATCAATGAATCCACCACCATAATACAAGCAAAACAAATATTCCTATATACTGAATATTAAATAACTATTTCCCCATCCTTATTAAGGATATCACGGTGGGCGGCGCGACTCTCGTCTGCAGCGGCCTCTGCAGTCCGTCTGCGTTTTTTATTATTTTATGTCTATGTTTTTATGTAGTTTTTGTTATTTTTGTTGGGGTATGTGTGTGGGGGGGTGGGGGTGGTGTGGGGGGGTTGGGGGTAACTTTTAAATCTCTCCCTGCACGGGAGACCCGATCTTTTCTTTGTCGGGTCTCCGTTGTCGTTGGGGCTGCAACGAGGAGCGGCCTCCAACAGGAAGACCGGGGGCTCTGGTGCCGACTACTCACCTCACCGTCGCGGAGCTGGCCGAGTCCAGAGCGGGTGGAGCTGTGGTGGACGCTGCTGCGGCCCGACCTCTGGAGATTCGGCGGCTGCAACTGCGGGTCTGGCGGACGGCGGCACCGGGAGCCCGCGGGTCCCTGGAGGGAGTCCGCTTTTCGGGGCTCCCGCAACGGCGACTTCTCCCGCCCGAGTTGCGGGGTTGAAGAGCTCCTGGAGCGGGGCTTTACAGCACCGCCCCGCGCGGCTTGGAATGGCCGCGGGAGTTTGCGAGCGCACGCCGGGGGCTCTAACACCAAGAACCCGGTGTGCGACCTTGCATCACCCGACGTGGCTTTAATGGCCACGGGACAATCGCCATCGCCCGCCGGGGGCTTTGACTTTGACTCTGACATCGGGGGGGAGAGTGCAGTGGAGAGATAAGTTTTTTTGGCCTTCCATCACAGCGATGTGATGGATGTTTATGTAAATTATATTGTGTCTTGGGTCTATTTGTTTGTAATGTATGGCTGCAGAAACGGCATTTCGTTTGGACCTCAAGGGGTCCAAATGACAATAAATTGAATTGTATTGTATTGTAAAAAAAATAAATATATATTTATATATATATATATATATATATATATATATATATTCCACCCCCCGCGGTGTCCAGCGGTCCATGAAATCCCCCCTGTCAACAGCGTGTAGTCCCTCTCTAAAACCACCCGCACACGGACGTAACTCTGGAGAAGGGGTGGACAGCCGGCTCAGGGAGAGCCCTCCTCCGCTTGGCGCCGTGACTCGCAGGATGTTGTCCACCAATCTGCCGGTGTTTCACCCTCCTGCTACCCCATCGATGCTGTGAGAGAACATGTAGGAAGGAACTGCAGATGCTGGTTTAAACCGAAGATAGACACAAAGTGCTGGAGTAACTCAGCTGGGCAGGCATCATCTCTGGAGGGAAGGAATGGGTGACGTTACACAGAGTGCTGGAGTCTTCTTCTTCTTCTTGCGTATGGCGTGCACAGCCTAAAGTTGTAGGAAAACATGTTTTATTTGATCTTAATTGATTGTGCATGCCGGGTTGATTGCATTCGTCGAAACAGGGCGGACCACGTGAAGGTTGCAATCTCCCACCCCAGTGCTGGAGTAACTCAGCGGGTCAGGCAGCATCTGTGGGGAACATGGATAGGTGACGTTTCACAGAGTGCTGGAGTAACTCAGCGGGTCAGGCAGCATCTGTGGAGAACATGGATAGGTGACGTTTCACAGAGTGCTGGAGTAACTCAGCGGGTCAGGCAGCATCTGTGGAGAACATGGATAGGTGACGTTTCACAGAGTGCTGGAGTAACTCAGCGGGTCAGGCAGCATCTGTGGAGAACATGGATAGATGACGTTTCAGGTCAGGAACCTTCTCCATGGTACGTTGGGTACATTGAGTACCAGAGTCAGGAAGTCACGATACAGCTTTACGGGGCTTTTGTTCAGTTGCATGTGTAGTTTTGCGTGCAGTTCTGGTCGCCCCCATTACAGGGTGGATGTGGAGGCTTTGGAGACGGTGCAGAGAAGGTTTGCCTGGATTAGAGGGTATTACGGACCAGGAAAGGTTGGACAGATTTGGTTTGTTTTCTCTACAATGCTGGCGGTTGTGGGTTGACCTGACGGAAGTTTATCTAATGATGAGAGGCACATGGTGTCGATGGTCCGCACCATTTACCCAGGGTGGAGATGTCCAGCACTAGAGGGCGCAGCTTTAAGGTGAGAGGGGCAAAGTATAAAGGAGATGTGTGGGGCAGGATTTTTTACACAGAGGGTGGTGGGTGCCTGGAAAGCGCTGCCAGGGGTGGGGGTGGAGGCAGATACGATAGTGGTGTTTAAGAGGCTTTTAGACAGGCATGTGGATATGCAGGGAATGGAGGGATACGGATCACATGCAGGCAGAGGGGAGTTGGTCGTGGCATCTTGTGCAGCACTGACATTGTGGGCCGAAGGGCCTGTTCCATGTTCCATGTTCAGGAGCTGCCATCTTCACCTGGGACATCGGCTGCACAAACAGGCAGCGTTGTCCACAATAATTTAAACTAAGTTCATGAGTGATAGGAGCAGAATTAGGCCATTCGGCCCATCGGAGGTTACGTTGAGAAGGCAGGAGAATGGGGTTAGGAGAGGTGGATCAGCCATGATTGAATGACTGAGTAACTTGATGGGCCGAATAGCCTAATTTTGCTTCTATCCCTTATGACCTTATGACCTTCCTAAAGGTATGTACTTTAATTCTGAGGCTGTGCCCTCTGGTCCTAGACTCTCCCACTAGTGGAAACATCCTCTCCACATCCAATCTATCCAGGCCTTTCACTATTCGGTAAGTTTCAATGAGGGACCCCCTCATCCTTCTAAACTCCAGCGAGCACAGGCCCAGTGCTGACAAACGCTCACATATGTTAACCCACTCGTTCCTGGGATCAGGAATGGCCAGCCTGAAGCTCGGAGTGCCGACTGAATCTCTCTCTCTTTATCTCTCACGCAGAAAGAATGTGCAAACTTTATCAGAGTGCTGGAACACTTTAACCAGACGCATCTGTACGCATGTGGGACAGGAGCCTACCACCCCATCTGTGCCTATGTCCACATTGGCCATCCCACTGAGGTAAGACATCTCCCCCTCCCACTCATCCCTCTCTCCCTCCCTCATCCCCCTTGTCTCCCCCCTCTCCCCCTCCTCTCACTCCCTCTCCCCCTCCTCTTCCCCTCCTCCACCTCCTCTCCTCCCCCTCGCCCCCTCCTCTTCCTCCCCCTCCCCCTCATCTCCCCCCTCTCCCCCTCCTCTCCACCTTCTCTCCCCTCTTTCCCCCCTCTCCCCCTCGTCTCCCCCTTCTCCCCCTCATCTCCCCCCTCTCCCCCTCCTCTCCACCTTCTCTCCCCCTCCTCTTCCCCCTCTATCCCCCTCGTCTCCCCCCTCTCTCCCCCCTCTCCACCTCCTCTCCGACCTTCTCTCCCCCCTCTCTCCCCCCTCTCCCCCTTCTCTCCCCCTTCTCTCCCCCCCTCTCCCATTCCTCTCCCCCTCATCTCCCCCCTCTCCCCCTCTCACCCCCCTCTCCACCTTCTCACCCCCCTCTCCACCTCCTCTCCCCCTCCTCTTCCCCCCTCTCCCCCTCCTCACCCCCTCTCCCCCTCATATGCCCCCCTCTCCCCTCCTCTCCATCGCCTCTCCCCCTCCTCTTCCCCCTCTCCCCCTCCTCTCCACTCCCTGCGTCCTCTCACCCCCCTCTCCCCCCCTCTCACCCCCCTCTCCCCCTCCTCTCCCCCTCCTCCCCTCCTCTCCCCCCTCTCCCCCTCCTCTCCCCCTCCTCTCCCCCTCCTCCATCACGAGCTGCTGCTCCCTGATTCACCACACAGGATAAGGGAAACAACGTGATTAATGTTTAGTGTAAGGTAGCGTTTAGTACAGATACAGGGTCTGGGTAACCGGTGTAGAACAAAGCAATGAGTGTGGCTCCCTGAGACAGAGATTTGTTTCCACATTTATCAGGAGCGGTTGAAAGATGGTGGAGCAAGACGATGCTCAGACGAGACGATCCCGTCACCCAGACAGCCGTGGCCTTGCAGACGTGTGATGCATGTCATGGAGGGACATGTTTCATGTCAACAGCCGCTGAGATGATGCTGTGTCAGACAGATTCATCTGCCCATGCTCTCCCTCCCCAGAGATACCCCCTTGTTCACAGACACCTCCTCAATATTAAAATCTGGCAAAGCTGGTCATCGGTATTCTGCTCACTCACAGTCCCCCCAGCGCTCTGCAAATGTGAGATTACACCTTGGAGCCACAAATTAAATTATTGACTACTGAGGCACGGTGGCGCAGCGGGTAGAGCTGCTGCCTCACAGCGACAGAGACCCGGGTTACATCCCGACTACGGGTGCTGTCTGTACGGAGTTTGCACGTTCTCCCCGTGACCTGCGTGGGTTTTCTCCGGGTGCTCCGGTTTCCTCCCACACTCCAAAGACGTGCAGGTTTGTAGGTTAATTGGGTCTGTCAAACTTGTAAATTGTCCCTAGTGTGTGTAGGATAGTGTTAGTGTGCGGGGATCGCTGGTCGGCACGGACCCGGTGGGCCGAAGGGCCTGTTTCTGCGCTCTATCTCTAAAGTCTGAAGTCTCTGTGAACCTCAAAACAGAGACACAAGGAACTGAAGGTGCTAGAATCCTGAACAAAACACAAAGTGCTGGAGGAACTCAACGGGTCAGACAGCATCTGTGGAGGGAATAGACAGATGACGTTTCGGGTCAGGACCTTGCTTCAGACTCCAGGTAAATAGTGGAGTTGAGAATGAGCTGGGATCTTGTGGGAGGTGAGGGGCAGTTCCACAGAGTTGTCCCCCTAACATTGAACTCAGGAGGGAAGGTTACACACTAAATATATTTCTTTAGTCTAGTTTAGTTTAGAGATACTGCGTGGAAACAGGCCCTTCGGCCCATCGAGTCCGCGCCGACCAGCGATCCCCGCACACTAACACTATCCTACACACACTAGGGACAATTTACAATTTTACTGAAGCCAATTAACCCACAAACCTGCACGTCTTTGGAGTGTGGGAGGAAACCGGAGCACCCGGAGAAAACCCACGCAGGTCACGGGGAGAACGTGCAAACTCCGTACAGACAGCACCCGCGGTCGGGATGGAACCCGGGCCTCTGGCGCGGTGAGGCAGCAGCTCTACCCGCTGCACCACCGTGCTGGGCTTATGTTAACAACTGATCTATTGCACATGCCCACTCCTGTCTCACACAGACCGCTTGATAAATTACAGCCACACGCACATCACTGACGGAAACTGCAACCCTCTGCCTAGTAATTACCAGCACTCCAGAAACACAGCAGTTTGTTAGCTTCATAATAGAGACATGGTTCCTAGAAGAGACATCTTTACCGTCTCCGCTGACTCTGGCTGATGCCAGTAAATGTCTCTTAATGTAGATGCAACTTTAGAATTGTATTTACATTTTAGTGTAGTTTATTGTCACGTGTACCGAGGTACAGTGAAAAGCTTTTGTTGCGTGCTAACCAGTCAGTGGAAAGACAATATATGATTACAATCGAGCCGTCCACAGTGTTCAGATACAGGATAAAGGAATAACGTTTAGTGCAAGGTAAAGTCCGATCAAGGATAGTCCGAGGGTCACCAATGAGGTAGATAGTAGTTCAGGACCACTCTCTGGTTGTGGTAGGATGGTTCAGTTGCCTGATAACAGCTGGGAAGAAACTGTCCCTGAATCTGGAGGTGTGCGTTTGCACACTTCTGTACCTCTTGCCCGATGGGAGAGGGGAGAAGAGGGAGTGAGACTGGTCCTTGATGATGCTGCTGGCCTTGCCGAGGCAGCGTGAGGTGTAGATGGAGTCAATGGAAGGGAGGTTGGTTTGTGTGATGGTCTGGGCTGCGTCCACAACTCTCTGCGATTTCTTGCGGTCTATGAGTTGCACATTTCGACTGCCATTTGAAGTTATTTTGGAAGTTAAACAATAGCTCATCATGATCAGAATACTATAAGATCTGTTGGAATGAAGATATCTGTGCAGAGATCAGGACCTGTGGGTTCTTCCCAACATTTTGATCCTGGGTTCCATCCCGACTACGGGTGCTGTCTGTACGGAGTTTGCACGTTCTCCCTGTGACCTGCGTGGGTTTTCTCTGATCTTGGGTGTCCTCCCACACTGCAAAGACGTGCAGGTTTGTAGGTTAATTGGCTAGTTGTACTAAACTAGTATGTGTAGGATAGTGTTAGTGTGCGGGGATCGCTGGTCGGCGCAGATTCGCTGGGCCGAAGGGCCTGTTTCCGCACTATATCTCTACACTAAACTAAATTAAATGTATTAGTTACCTTTAGATAGCTTTCACCAGCTGGTCATCTATGTGGGGATGTCTTGGCCAAAACGTTATGGCTTCAAACTCCAACTGCATTGTTGGTCACGGCTGCCATGTCTTGGGAGATCAGTTGTGAGCGTTCACTCAATCCATGACCCTCATGATCTTGTACACCTCAATAAGGTCATCCCTCAGCCTCCTACGCTCCAAAGAAACAAATTAACAGCCTATCATAATACACTTGGCAGGTACATGGATAGGACAGGTTTAGAGGGATATGGGCCAAACGCGGGCAGGTGGGACTAGTGCAGATGGGGCGTGTTGGTCGGCATGGGCGAGTTGGGCCGAAGGGCCTGTTTCCGTGCTGTATCACTCTATGACATTATCCAAGTTCTCACTGAAAGTAAAAAAATGCAATGATAGAGGAATGTAGAAAGCTGTTCATGATTTGAAAACAGAAGATAACTGTCCCAATTTTATGAAGGGAACTGGTACAAACGCAAACGTTATTATTTTTTTTAATTTTACTTCTATGAGCCGAATTAAGGCATTCGGCCCATCAAGTCTACTCTGCCATTCGGCCCATCAAGTTTACTCTGCCATACTTTCTTGCCTCCTGTTACTACCCCTCCGATCAGCTGTGAACCCTGAGTCCCAGCCTCTCCGCTCACACACACACACACATGCTCGGCCCAAAGGTTTAACAGCAACCTAAAGGGCAACCTCTTGTGTGATTCAGGCAGGTGCAACAACAAGACTTAAAAGACACTTGGACAGGTACATGGATAGGACAGGTTTGGAGGGATATGGACCAAACACAGGCAGATGGGACTAGTGTAGATGGGACATATTGGCCAGTGTGGGCAAGTTGGGCCGAAGGGCCTGTTTCTGTGCTGATTGACTTTATGAGGGGGTTTGGTATAGCATGGATCCCGTGGGCCGAATGGCCTCGCGCTCCCAGCATCACTGTAATCTGTGATCGGTTTCCCGTGATTTCCCCTTCTCTTTGAACCTTGTATGTGTTTGTTGTCGCTCGCTAGTTCTGCACCAGATGTTCGCACAAACACTTCTCCAGATGTTTAGCAGGGAGCTGCTTCTGAAGGAAACCAGAACGGTTCTTACTCCAGTCAACTAGTTAAATGATCAAGTTGAACAGCCCCTCTCAATCACACTGCGTCTAATGCAGAGATGGTGGTTGTTTAATGTTGACCCAGGCAAGTGGAGGTCATGACTACAGCCATCACCATCTGCTAAAGATAACTCTGTGGAGAGTGCTGGTTCGCGGGGGCTGTGCGGTGAGAGCACTCATTCCATTATGAACGACTCCGTTCCTAGGGGAACTATTGACTTGCAACGCTGCACTAATGCTCTGTTAAATAATTCATAATTTCCAATTGATTTCTGATCATTTTTATATCATTATGAATTGGCCTTATGGAGGGTAGAATGGCTTGTTAGGCAGTTATTGGTTTAATTACACACATTGATCAAGAAGGGATGAGGCGTAACAATTTTAGACTTCAAGTTCTTCATCATTCCTGTGATTCAGGATTGATTTAAACTTGTAGACATTAGAGATACAGCGCGGAAACAGAGCCTTCAGCCCACCGAGTCCACGCTGACCATTCATCTCCCGTTCACATTAGTTCTATGTTTAGTTTAGAGAAACAGAGCAGAAACAGACATAGAAACATCGACAATAGGTGCAGGCGTAGGCCATTCGGCCCTTCGAGCCAGCACCGCCCTTCACTATGATCATGGCTGATCATCTAAAATCAGTACCCCGTTCCTGCTTTCTCCCCATATCCCTCAGGTTCCGTTAGCCCGAGGAGCTAAATCTAACTCTTCTGGATACATAGATAGAAAATAGGTGCAGGAGGAGGCCATTCGGCCCTTCGAGCCAGCCCCGCCATTCATTGTGATCATGGCTGATCGTCCCCAATCAGTACCCAACATCATTCAGCCCACTGAGTTAATGCCAACCAATGATCACCCCGTACACACTAAGGACTGTTTATATTTATACAGAAGCCAATTAACCTACAAACCTGCACGTCTTTGGAGTGTGGGAGGAAACCGGAGCATCCGGAGAAAACCCACGCAGGTCACGGGGAGAACGTACAAACTCCGTACAGACAGCACCCGTAGTCAGGATGGAACCCGGGTCTCTGGCGCTGTGAGGCAGCAGCTCTACCCGCTGCACCACCGTGCTGCCCTCTAATTTTTTTCACTGGAGCAAAGCAAAAGGATTCGGAGATTCTTTGGTGAACGTTTCCTTGTGCTGTGTGGCCATGCCTCAGCTAGGACCTCATTGGTGGACGGTACTTTAGCAGCCCTGGTTCGTGCAGAGCAGCCCAGACCATCACACAAACCAACCTCCCTTCCATTGACTCCATCTACACCTCACGCTGCCTCGGCAAGGCCAGCAGCATCATCAAGGACCAGTCTCACCCCGGTCACTCCCTCTTCTCCCCTCTCCCATCGGGCAAGAGGTACAGAAGTGTGAAAATGCACACCTCCAGATTCAGGGACAGTTTCTTCCCAGCTGTTATCAGGTAACTGAACCATCCTACCACAACCAGAGAGCGGTCCTGAACTACTATCTACCTCATTGGTGACCCTCGGACTATCTTTGACTTTACCTTGCACTAAACGTTATTCCCTTTATCCTGTATCTGTACACTGTGGACGGCTCGATTGTAATCATGTATTGTCTTTCCGCTGACTAGTTAGCACGCAACAAAAGCTTTTCACTGTACCTCGGTACACGTGACAATAAACTGAACTCAAACGAACAAGGGGTGTCGGGGATTATGAGTTGAAGGCAGGAGAATGGGGTTAGGAGGGAGAGATAGATCAGCCATGATTGAATGGCAGAGTAGACTTGATGGGCTGAATGGCCTAATTCCGCTCCTATGAACTTATGAAGTAAGGATTTTCCAAAGCCGTGTACAACTGCAACCAGCGTTGTATTCTTGCTTTCCAAATCCTTCACAATAAAGGCCATGTTTGAAAGTTGACCAAACCGGGAGGTTTCCAACCCATTTACGTATCTGGTGATTGCCATTTGGGTGGACGTTCACAAGTTATAGTAGAATGAGGCCATTCAGCCCATCGAGTCCACTCCACCATTCAATCATGGCTGATCTACCTCTCCCTCCTAACCCCATTCTCCTGCCTTCTCCCCATAACCCCTGACACCCATTCTAACCAAGCATTTGTCTATCTCTGCCTTAAAAACATCCACTGACTTAGATCTCACAGTTTCACCACCCTCTGACTAAAGAGGTTCCTCCTCACCTCCTTTCTAAAAGAGCGCCCTTTAATGGGAATGGTGAAGTGCTGGAGAGGTAGGACTATATTTGGAGGAGTGGAGGTGATGGAGCGATCTCTGACAGTCCGTGACTGTGATCAAAGGCAGTGAGTGAGCACTCTGTCTAAGTGGGAACAGATGGATGAGTCTCTATCTCTGCAGTCTCTAGTTACTGCAGCATTCCACACTAGATCACAGCTCCTCACTGCACAAGCAACATAAATGAAAACAAGTTCTTGCTCTCTTTACTTCATGGTCTTGCAACAGTTTAAACGTTATCATTTGACTTTCAAAGCAGTTGGTGCAATTTCCTCTGAGATCCATCTGCTCAAAATAAATCGTTCACGACCACAATAATGTTGTGGGTGCTTTGAAACTGGGGATTAGTTTACTCTGCTGAGCAGTCAATGTTGATGCCCACTGGGCAATGCACTAACTCAACCCTGTCGCCAGTCTGTGTTGGCCCAGTGTTCACTTCACTGTAGACTTTAGAGATACAGCGCCAAAACAGGCCCTTTGGCCCAACGAGTCCGCACCGACCAGCGATCCCCGCACACTAACACTATCCTACACACACTGGGGACAATTTACACTTAGACCAAGCCAATTAACCTACAAACCCGCACGTCTTTGGAGTGTGGGAGGAAAACGAAGATCTCTGAGAAAACCCACGCAGGTCACGGGGAGAACGTGCAAACTCCGTACAGACAGCACCCGTAGTGAGGAGCGAACCCAGGTCTCCAGAGCTGCATTCATTGTAAGCAAGAACTCTACCGCTGCACCACCGTGACTGTTTAGTTTAGAGATTCAGTGCAGAAACAAGCTCTTCGGCCCATCCAATCTGTGCCGACCAAGGATCACTGTACACTAGCACTATCCAACACAACTTGGCCATACACCTGGGCCACACACCTTGCTCACACACCTTGCCCTCTGTTAATGACCGCATCTCTCTCGTGCAACTAGGAACACGTCTTCAAGCTCGTCACCTCGCACTTTGAAAACGGACGAGGGAAAAGTCCTTACGACCCGAGGTTGCTGACCACCTCCCTCCTAATTGGTGAGTAGACGCAGAGGGTGGGGGGAGAGGGGGGGGGGGGGAGAGGGGGGGGGGGGGGGGGGGTGGGGAGTGGTTCCGCGGTGGAAGCCTGCAGCTCACTGTGCTGCAGCAAGCTAACCAGAAGTGCAGACCCGATGTGACTCCCAAAGTGACGACTCACTTCTCAAACACCAAGCCACAGCCACCTCGACTCACAGTAGCAATGTTACAACATTTTGAGATTTTAAAAATCAAGTCTGCAATTTATCCCATCAGATAAAGCATAAAAAGAAGTTTAATTTGACACCTAATTCACTCATATCTTCAGTATTAAAAAGTTATGGCCATTTTCATACTCGGAAATAAGCATCTTGTTCCCTATTGCTTTTACTCGACTTAACACAAAAGCTGTGATCGAGGACAGTCAAATGGCCATAACTTTCTTAAAAATTAAGAGAACTGAAAGAAAGTTACAGTTATTATAGATTAAAGCATTCTGAAACAAATATGAAACAATCTTACTTAGATGACTTGAAATTAAAGCATATAATTAGTTTGTTACCTAATTGTAGCTAATTACAAAATTCAATTACTAGATCTAAACATCTATCCATTTCTTAAGAAAAGATTAACATTTTTAAATAGCCTAAGTGTCCAAATAATATACACACAAGAATTCACAATATAACATAATATTCTCATTGTCATGGGTTTACAGGCCAAATGGAAGGAATTTAATGTTTAATACCTGTAAATTAATGGCCATTTAAATCATCTTGCAAGTGGATTTTTCTGAAACGCGACCATTTGGAACGTTGTGGTTGCTGTGATTTAAACCCCATATCGGCATGAAAAATACTGCCGGTTTGTATAGGGACTAAATCACCATTTCGCAACTTAAAATGTGAACTAAAGGCAACTTAAGGAGCACTTTTATACATAAAATAAACGGCTTTCATTTACCTGTCCCGTACGTGAAATCCGTCCCCGTTGTCGGCGTTGATGGCTTTAGAAGCTGATTTTAAAATGACTCCAGCGCTGAACTTGTCGAGCGATTTAAAAAAACCACACAGAACGCCCGTCGGAACGATTCTTCAGCAAAAGCTTGCACTCCAACGAAATATAATCCAAGACAAGATAGGAAAAAAACCCGATTTAACCCCGCGCCCCCCCCCCCCCTCAAAGGCACCAAAATCGCGCACACGGCCAGTGGCAGAATTGCAGCGCTGCTGAAGGTAAGTATTATAACATACCTACTCACAGAGTTGCCCAGAGTGGGCGAATCGAGAATCAGAGGACATAGGTTTAAGGTGAATGGGGAAAGATTTATTAGGGACCTGAGGGGTAACTTGTTCACATGAAGGGCGGTTGGTTTATGGAACGAGCTGCCAGAGGCGGTAGTTGAGGGTGGGACTATGACAACGTTTAAGAAACAGTTGGACAGGTACATGGATAGAACAAGTTTAGAGGGATATGGGTCAAATGCGAGCAGGTGGGACTAGTGTAGCTGGGACATGTTGGGCCGAAGGGCCTGTTACCATATTATATCACTCGCTGACTCTTTGTGCCTATGCATCGGTCCAGGTTGTCGGGCATGTTACGTGTTAAGAGATACCGATTGTTTTCAATCCACAGTTCAGTTCAATCACAGTCTTCATAAGAAGTTTAGTTTCATTTAGTTTATTGTCACGTGTACCGAGGTACAGTGAAAAGCTTTTGTTGCGTGCTAACCAGTCAGCGGAAAGACAATACATGATTACAATCGAGCCGTCCACAGATACAGATAAAGGGAATAATGTTTAGTGCAAGGTAAAGCCAGCAAAGTCCGATCAAAGATATTTACAAAGGAACTGCAAATGCTGGAAAATCGAAGGTAGCCAAAAATGCTGGAGAAACTCAGTGGGTGAGGCAGCATCTATGGAGCGAAGGAATAGATGACGCTTCGGGTCGAAACCCTTCTTCAGACTGAAGAAATGTTTCGACCCGAAACGTTGCCTGTTTCCTTCGCTCCATAAACGCTGCCTCACCCGCTGAGTTTCTCCAGCATTTTTGTCTACCTCCGATCAAAGATAGTCCGAGGGTCACCAATGAGGTAGATAGTAGTTTAGGACTGCTCTCTGGTTGTGATAGGATGGTTCACTTGCCTGCTGGAGTGGACTAAAGAATACGGGAGCCACAAGTCCATGTTGGGGCTTTTGCTTTTTGAAGCGGAGAAGTCATGATGTGCGAGATGAGGTGGCGATATTGTTGGTACACCATGTGGATATTGTTTCCAGATAGACGGGAAATTGCTGGGTGAATCACACGTGTGAGATCGGAGACGGGCAGGAAATTAAACAGCAGCTTCACTCCCTGAAGAGCTGGATTGTGTCCCAACTCACGTCGCAAGTTACGGACAGTTTTCTTGGGAGTTCATTCTATTTTTATTTCTGGAGAAATTAATAATTCCTGAGGCAGCAATAATGGATTCAGGTCAGGTGGATCAGACTGTGGAGAGAGCGAGGCAGAGACCTGGGAACAAATGCGCCGAAGAAATCATTTTATCCGGACGCATCACGGCACGGTTTGGGAACAGATCCGTCCAAGGCTCGCAAGAAATTGCAGAGAATTGTGGACGCAGCCCAGACCATCACACAATCCAACCTCCCTTCCATTGACTCCATCTACACCTCACGCTGCCTCGGCAAGGCCAGCAGCATCATCAAGGACCAGTCTCACCCCGGTCACTCCCTCTTCTCCCCTCTCCCGTCAGGCAAGAGGTACAGAAGTGTGAAAACGAACGCACACCTCCAGATTCAGGGACAGTTTCTTCCCAGCTGTTATCAGGCAACTGAACCATCCTACCACAACCAGAGAGCGGTCCTGAACTACTATCTACCTCATTGGAGACCCTCGGACAATCTTTGATCGGACTTTACTGACTTTACCTTGCACTAAACGTTATTCCCTTTATCCTGTATCTGTACACTGTGGACGGCTCGATTGTAATCATGTATTGTCTTTCCGCTGACTGGTTAGCACGCAACAAAAGCTTTTCACTGTACCTCGGTACACGTGACAAAAAACTAAACGGAACAGAACTGATCTGAACACTGGGGGGGAGGGGGGGGAGGGGGGGGTGGAGAGAATGTGCTTTTCCGCTAGTCACTCTCAACCTGCCGGTGGGATTGAGGTGGGGTGGGTGGGTGAGTATGTGACAGGGAGAACATCAGTAGATGGGGGCGAGGAATCAACAACTCACGCCCACCCCAGGCAGAGCCCGACTCTTTGTGTCTTCATTTGTAAACCAGAGTCTACAGTTTCTTGTTTAAATATTTACTGTTCCACTACAAAGTCTCCACAAGCTATGCCTATTTTTGAAAAAGTTCTCACTCCGAGAGATGCGAGCCTGCTCCATGTGAAGACAGAACACACAGTAGGGACTGAGATGGAGGCAAGACACAGGGGCGTCATGGTGGCACAGCGGGTAGAGCTGCTGCCTCATTGCACCAGAGACCCGGGTTCGATCCTGACTACGGGTGCTGCCTGTACGGAGTTTGCACGTTCTCCCCGTGACCTGCGTGGGTTTTCTCCGGGTGCTTCGGTTTCCTCCCACACTCCAAAGACGTGCAGGTTTGTAGGTTAATTGACTGTAAATTGTAAATTGTCCCTAATGTGTGTGTAGGATAGTGTTAGTGTGCGGGGATCGCTGGTCAGTGCGGACTCAGTGGGCCCAAGGGCCTGTCTCCCCGCTGTATCTCTAAACTAAACTAAACTAAACTTAACTAAACTACGGCAGGGTTGCAAGGCGATGAAAGGTTAAGGGGGGAAGATGTAATGGTGATTGTTGTTACGACACTGACATTCCAATGCATGTGGATACTGTAGACGATGCGCGGTGAATAGCTGTCCAAATGTTCCCTGGAGAAACTCAAGCTATAACAATGTTTCCCCATCACAGACGGAGAGCTGTACTCTGGGACAGCGGCCGATTTCATGGGCAGAGACTTTGCCATCTTCCGCACCCTGGGTCATCATCACCCCATACGGACGGAGCAGCACGACTCCAGGTGGTTGAATGGTGAGTACAGGTAGACCTCATCTACTGCAAATGGTCTCCACCCAAAACGTCACCTATTCCTTCTCTCCGCAGATGCGGCCTGTCCCGCTGAGTTACTCCAGCATTTTGTGTCTATCTTCAGTGTAAACCAGCATCTGCAGTTCCTTCCTACAGACCTCATCTACTGATGATGGATCTTCTCTGCACGGGGAGCATATCTGTACACTGTGGACGGCTCGATTGTAATCATGTATTGTCTTTCCGCTGACTGGTTAGCACGCAACAAAAGCTTTTCACTGTACCTCGGTACACGTGACAATAAACTAAACTGAAACAAGTCCAGAGTGGCCACACAGTTCAGTAGGATTGTGAAGAAGGCTAGCCTTCATTGTGGCGAAGGCTTGCGTGTTAGCCTTCATAGGTTAGGGAACAGAAAGGAAAAATTGGATTGTTATTTTGGGGCGTCACGGTGGTGCAGCGGGTAGAGCTGCTGCCTCACTGCACCAGAGACCCGGGTTCCACCCTGACCACGGGCGCTGTCTGTACAGAGTTTGCACGTTCTCCCCATGACCTGCGTGGGTTTTCTCCGGGTGCTCCGGTTTCCTCCCACACTCCAAAGGCGTACAGGTTCGTAGGTTAATTGGCTTCTGTAAATTGTCCTTAGTGTGTGTAGGGTAGTGTTAGTATATGGGGTGATCGGCGGGCCGAAGGGCCTGTCTCCACGCTGTATCTCTAAAGTAAACTTTAGTCCCTGTGTTTTAACAGTTTGTTGATCTTTCTCTCCAGAACCTAAATTTATTGGTGCCCACTTGATCCCAGAAAGCGACTACCCAGAGGATGATAAAGTCTTTTTCTTTTTCCGTGAGAATGCATTGGATGGGGAATACTCAGGAAAAGCCACGCACTCCAGAATTGGTCAGATTTGCAAGGTCAGTGAGTCAGGGCATGCACCAACCGTTCCAAAGACGGCCTGGAATTCAGAAGAGAACTCTGTCCTGGCATAGTGGTCGGTACTGACTCAGTGGGCCGAAGGGCCTGTTCACTCGCTGTACCTCTAAGCTAAAAAAACTAAAAGCCAGGGCCTAAAGCAACTAACTGCAAAAGCTCAATAACTGGTTGTCAAGTCTGGATCGATTGGCCAGGTGGGCTGAGGAATGGTTGATGGAATTGAATGTGGGTGCTGTATTTTGGGACTTCTAACTAGGGCAGGACCTACACAGGGAATGGTAGGACTCTGGGGAGTGTTGTATAGGTACATATAGGTATAGTCACAGGTAGGTAGGAAGGTCAAAAAACACTTATGGCACTTGATTGGCCTTCATCAGTCAGAGCATTGAGTATAGAAGTTGGGAGGTCATGTTGCAGTTGTATAAGACTTTGGTGAGGCCGCATTAAGTGATTGCCAAAGTCCTTTACATTCAGGAAGGGGACTGTGGGGAGAGATGAGGAGATCACAGCAGTTCTTGAGAGGAGACAGGAAAAATAACTGCACAAAGTCTGGAACTTTGGTTAAACTGTGGTTGGTTTGGGGATAGTTTTTCGCACATTGCTGGATATGTCTGAGGAAGAGTCTCGACCTGAAACATCACCCATTCCTTCTCTCCAGAGATACCGCCTGACCTGCCTGCTGAGTTACTCCAGCATTTTGTGTCTATATGCTTCATATATGTACGTGTTGTATGTGCAGTGGACTGATTCATAACTTCATAGGTTCATAAGTGATAGGGGCAGAATTAGGCCATTCGGCCCATCGTCGTCTCCGCCATTCAATCATGGCTGGTGTATTGTTCCCTCTCAACCCCATTCTCCTGCCTTCTCCCCATCACCCCTGACACCCGTACTAATCAAGAATCGATCTCTGCCTTAAAAAATATCCATTGACTTGCCCTCCACCGCCTTCTGTAGCAATGAATTCTACAGATTCACCACCCTCTGAGTAAAGAAATTCCTCCTCATCTCCTTCCTAAATGAACGTCATTTAATTCTGATGCTGTGGCCTCTGGTCTGAGACTCTCCCACTAGTGGAAACATCCTCTCCACATCCACTCTGACCAGGTGCTGAAGTACCTGTAAACATAACCCCGTGGTTTCATGAGTGAAAGCTAATTCCACCTGCTCGTCGGCTGGTTGAGTCTGTGCCATATTTTGGGACCTAACTCACTGGAGGTCACTCAGACAAAGTGAAGTGCTGCTTTAATGTTATTCCACAGATTCACCACCCTCTGACTAAAGAGCTGAGATATTGCTGTGTGTGAGACTCGCCCTGTGCTGTCATTGCCAGCAGCATTGTTGGCGTGGATCAACCACTGAGAGTGGAGCCTTCACAAACCCATAGCTTGGTGGGAATCCACAACAGGAATGCCATGTGGGTCTCATCAACACCCCCCCCCCCCCCCCCCCCCTCAGCCCCCCTCTCTCCCCCTCCCTCCTGGGAAAAGGCCAGGAAACGTTGTCATTGACAATTTGTTCCTATAAAGTGAAACCAAGTGCGATTATGGCAAGCAGTCTTTGTGTTTGAAGTGGAAATTCCTGACCAGGGTTAGGGGCCGCTCCCACGTCATGTGGAGTACTGAGCTAAGAGGAAGGTGGGTGTGGGAGGTTGTGCAGGAGACTTTAATGTATGTACAATCCTACCCCTGCTGAAGCTGCTGTGGGGGGCATCCCGGGGCGGGGCACTGAGACTGGACGGTGGAGGGGAGCGGAGAGGGACCACAGCTAACTGGACCATGTGCCCAAATCAACATGTCTGGGGAGTGGGGCTGGATTAGGTCTCTAGACTGGACCTCTGGACTGGACCGGGGATCTGGACTTGGGATCTGAAGATAGACACAAAAAGGTAGAATAACTCAGCGGGACAGGCAGCATCTCTGGAGAGAAAGAATGGGTGACGTTTCTGGTCGAGACCCTTCTTCAGACTGATCTGGAGTTGGTCTCTGGAGTTGGGATGTGTGGGGATGTGTGGGGATGTGCTGGGACGTGGGGATGTGCTGGGACGTGGGGATGTGGAGTGGGGATGTGTGGGGATGTGTTGGGATGTGTGGGGATGTGCTGGGATGTGTGGGGATGTGTGGGGATGTGGTGTAGGGATGTGGGGATGTGTGGGGATGTGCTGGGATGTGCTGGGATGCGTGGGGATGTGTGGGGATGTGGGTGGATGTGCTGGGATGTGCTGGGATGCGTGGGGATGTGTGGGGATGTGGGTGGGATGTGTGGGGATGTGTGGGGATGTGGGTGGGATGTGGGGGTGGTGTGGGGTGTGGGTGGGATGTGGGGATGTGTGGGGATGTGTGGGGTGTGGGGGGGGTGTGTGGGGGTGTGGGGGGTGTGGGGTGGGCTGTGTGGGGGCTTGTGGGGATGTGTGGGGCTGTGTGGGCTGTTGGGTGGGCTGTGTGGGGTGTGTGTGTGGGATGTGTGGGGCTGTGTGGGTGTGTGGGGATGGTGGGGCTGTGTGGGGCTGGGGGGGGATGTGTGGGGATGTGTGGGGGATGTGTGGGGGATGTGTGGGGGATGTGGGGATGTGTGGGGGATGTGTGGGGGATGTGTGGGGGATGTGTGGGGATGTGTGGGGGATGTGTGGGGGATGTGTGGGGGATGTGGGGATGTGTGGGGGATGTGTGGGGATGTGTGGGGATGTGTGGGGATGTGTGGGGATGTGGGTGGGATGTGTGGGGGTGTGTGGGTGGGATGTGTGGGGATGTGTGGGGATGTGGGGATGTGTGGGGATGTGTGGGGATGTGTGCGGGGATGTGTGGGGATGTGGCTGGTCCTCTGGAGGTCCATCTGATGCTGTGTGTTGATGTTTGCCATTATTTGTGTCACCGTTTGACACTCCCCACTCATTGCCTTCTCTCTATTACCAGAACGACTTTGGTGGCCACAGGAGTCTGGTCAACAAATGGGTGACCTTCCTGAAAGCCCGGTTGGTTTGTGCCGTGCCAGGTCCCAACGGTATCGACACTCACTTCGATGAATTACGTGAGTACAACAACTCAAATGTGTGAACTTGCGTTAGTTTAGTTTAGTTTAGAGATATATAGACAAGGCGGCACGGTGGCGCAGCGGGTAGAGCTGCTGCTTCACCCTCCAGAGACCGGGTTCGATCCTGACTACGGGTGCTGTCTATACGGAGTTTGCACGTTCTCCCCCTGTCCTGCGTGGGTTTTCTCCGAGATCTTCGGTTTCCTCCCACACTACAAAGACGTACAGGTTTAGCTTCGGTATAAAATGTAAATTGTCCCTAGGATAGTGTTAATATGCGGGGATCGCTGGTCGGTGCTGACCCGGTGGGCCGAAGGGTCTGTTTCCACGCTATATATCTAAACTAAACTTCAATTATTTTTTTCATTTCACAAAATAAATAAAACAATAATTTTGTCTTCCAGAGGACGTTTACGTGTTAAATTCTAAGGATCGTAAGAATCCGACCATCTACGCCATCTTTACCACCTCTAGGTAACACCAACAGATATGAATGAACACAACTAACAGGTGTATCGATGCACAGGTGTTTGCTTCAACACCTCCCTGTTGCTGTGAATGATTGAACAGTAATCAGTTCAGTTTAGATTAGTTCAGTGTATTGTCACATGTTTCGATCTTATACAGGTATATCAAATCATGAGAGGAATAGATCGGGTAGATGCACAGAGTCTCTTGCCCAGAGTAGGGGAATCGAGGACCAGAGGACATAGGTTCAAGGTGAAGGGGAGAAATTTAATATGAACCAGAGGTGTGACTTTTTCAGTGACTTTAATATGAACCAGAGGGGTGACTGGGTGTATGGAACGAGCTGCCGGAGGAGGTAGTTGAGGCTGGGACTACCCCAACGTTTAAGAAACATCTAGACAGGTACATGGATAGGACAGGTTTGGAGGGATATGGACCAAACGCGGGCAGGTGGGACTAGTGTAGCTGGGGCATGTTGGCCGGCGTGGGCAAGTTGGGCCGAGGGGCCTATGACTGTGTATCGAGGTTTGTTGTGTGCCAACCAGTCAGCGGAAAGACAATATGCGATTAGAAGCAACAAAAGCATTTCACTTTACCTCGGTATACGTGACAATAAACTAAACTGATCTACACTGATTACTGTTCACTCATTCAAAGCAACAGAGCAAGATGGTGTCTTGATTAGTACGTGTGTCGGGGGTTATGGGGAGAAGGCAGGAGAATGGGGTCGAGAGGGAGAGATAGATCAGCCATGATTGAATGGAGGAGTAGACTTGATGGGCCGAATGGCCTAATTCTGCTCCAGGAATGTATGAACCTATGAACAGACATCCCATTGACAGGAGTTTTGGGCTATTCTGTGTCACTCTTGACAATATCCCAACATTGCAGCAGGAACTTCAAAGAGTTTCCGGGATGTTGGGAATTTCCTTCCCAGCGAACATTCCGATCCACACATTAAAATGACCAGATGTTCAGGTGTTTGATAACTAATTAAATAGCCAACGGAGACATTGCCACCTGGGTCTCCTGGCGTGGTGTGGGATATGGAGCAGCTTCATGTCTTTTCCCAACAGTGTCGACTGATGGTGATGATGCTGTCTGTTTAAGAAGGAACTGCAGATGCTGGAAAAATCAAAGGTGGACAAAAATGCTGGAGGAACTCAGCGGGAGAGGCAGCATCTATGGAGAGAAGGAATAGGCGACTTTTCGGAGGCTGTGGGATGCTTATACATGTGTATAAAATCATGAGAGGGATAGATCGGGTAAATACACAGAGCCTTTTATCCAGAGCAGGGGAATCGAGAACCAGAGGGCAGAGGCTTGAGATGAGGGGGGGGGGAGGACTTAATAGAAACCAGATGGGTAACTTTTTCACACAGAGGGTGGTGGGTGTCTGGAACGAGCTGCTGGAGGAGGTAGTTGAGGTAGGGACTATAACAACTGTGAAAGACATTTGGACAGGTACATGGATAGGACAGGTTTAGAGCGATATGCTGTCGGCCAAACGCAGGCAGGTGGGACAAGTGTAGTTTGGTGGCCGGTGTGTTGGCCAGTGTGGTCAAGTTGGGCCGAAGGGACTGGTTTCGTGCTGTATCACTCTATGACTCTGTGACTGTGTCCCCGTGTCTCTGTGACTCTTGTCTCTGTATCTCTGTGACTCTGTGTCTCTGTCTCTGTATCTCTGTGTCTGTGTGTGTCTCTGTGTCTCTGTCGCTGTATCTCTGTGTCTGTGTGTGTCTCTGTGTCTCTGTGTCTCTGTGTGTCTGTGTGTGTCTCTGTGTCTCTGTGTCTCTGTGTGTCTCTGTGTGTCTCTGTGTGTCTCTGTGTCTCTGTGTCTGTGTGTCTCTGTGTGTCTCTGTGTGTCTCTGTGTCTCTGTGTCTCTGTGTCTGTGTGTCTCTGTGTCTGTGTGTCTCTGTGTGTCTGTGTCTGTGTGTCTCTGTGTCTGTGTGTCTCTGTGTCTGTGTGTCTGTGTCTGTGTGTCTCTGTCTCTGTGTCTGTGTGTCTCTGTGTCTCTGTGTCTCTGTGTGTCTCTGTGTCTCTGTGTGTCTCTGTCTCTGTGTGTCTCTGTGTCTCTGTGTGTCTCTGTCTCTGTCTCTGTGTCTGTGTGTGTCTGTGTGTCTCTGTGTGTGTCTGTGTCTCTGTCTCTGTGTCTGTGTGTCTGTGTGTGACTCTGTGTGTCTCTGTGTGTGTCTGTGTCTCTGTCTCTGTGTCTCTGTGACTCTGTGTCTGTGTGTGTCTGTGTGTCTCTGTGTGTGTCTGTGTCTCTGTCTCTGTGTCTCTGTGACTCTGTGTCTGTGTGTGTCTGTGTCTCTGTGACTGTGACTCTGTGTCTCTCTGTCTCTGTGATTCTGTGTCTCTGTGTCTCTGTGTCTCTGTGACTGTGACTCTGTGTCTCTGTGTCTCTGTGGCCAGGAATGGCAGGTAACCATGTTCTGAATCTTCTGTCTGCAGCAACATCTTCAAGGGGTCTGCGGTGTGCATGTATAACATGGTGAACATCAGGAGAGTGTTCCTGGGCCCCTACGCTCACAGAGAGGGCCCCAGCTACCAGTGGGTCCCCTACCAAGGACGGGTACCCTACCCTCGCCCTGGAACAGTGAGTGCTCTTAATGCTGATGTTAAATAAACCAGCTTGTGTCGAATGGAGTGAGATTGGTGTAAATGTGATGTCCAAAGTCATTAACACGTCTGTGAATGTTCAATATCAGGAAGAAAACAGGTTTCAAATTACCTCCGGTTTTAATTGTAACAACAAAACGTAATTTGCACGTTTATTTTGAGCTTGCACCCTGTGCCTTCCTGTTAGAATGTATTTCCATTCCCCTCCCGCTTGGTCAATGCTTCCTTGTTTATCTGATCCACTGAACATTCACCATCGCTTCAGTGTCTTCATGTCGGTTCCACACAGTGTTATTGGGGTGCAGACACCCCTGGATGGAGATTGGGTTATTTAGGTCCCAAGCGAGGTTTACTTGAAGGGCACGGTGGCGCAGCGGGTAGAGCTGCTGCCTCACAGCCCCAGAGACCCGCGTTCAATCCTGACTACGGGTGCTGTCTGTACGGAGTTTGCACGTTCTCCCCGTGACCTGCGTGGGTTTTCTCCGGTTTCTCCGGTTTCCTCCCACACTCCAAAGACGTGCAGGTTTGTAGGTTAATTGTCTTTGTAAAATTAATATTTGCATCAATAATACTGTAAATGGTTCATCATAGAACTGGCTTTCAATCCAGCTTGCAGTTCACTTATTGTCAAAGCTAAAGAAACATTTAATTCAAAGGATTCAACTGTGAACTTCTTCCTCAAACTTTCATCTTCATTTTATTCTTTATCCATTCTCCTGGTTTCTCTTCATTTTAAAGTAATCCATAGTCTCACAGATGTTGACAAGTCTTGAAAGATGATCAATTGCCTTGCATCCCTATCTCAGTCAAGTTGAGCTTTTTGTCCAAAGTTGACTTTATTGGAACCTCCGTCTGATGAAGGGTCTCAACCCGAAACGTCACCTATCCATGTTCTCCACAGATGCTGCCTGACCCGCTGAGTTACTCCAGCACTCTGTGAAACGTCACCTATCCATGTTCTCCACAGATGCTGCCTGACCCGCTGAGTTACTCCAGCACTCTGTGTCTATGTTAAGTTTGTTGTCAGATGCATGAATATGGTGATATACAGGAACTATGGAAATCTTGCTTTTAACAGCATCAGATACACACATTCACACGTTATAGGAGTAGATTTTGGCCATTTGGCCCATCGAGCCCACTCCGCCATTCAATCATGGCTGATCTCTGCCTCCTAATCCCATTCTCCTGCTTTCTCCCCATAACCCCCGACACCCGCACTAATCAAGAATTTGTCTGTCTCGAGTTCAAAATATCCACTGACTTGGCCTCCAGCCGTCTGTGGCCATGAGTTCCACAGATTAATGACCCTCTGACTAAAGACACAAAACCAATTTAAATATATGTTAGACATATGTTGCGCATCAGTTGCGTAAAATCGGTGGTGGGCCTGTACTAAACATGAACTCTTCTCAAAGGAAGTGATACTTTAGTTTGACTAAATCCTTCCGTCTTTGTCCATTGATTAAACACATCTGACTTTAGATAGTTTTATCAAATCATGCTTTGTATTGGAAGGTGTCGAGCACACTGTGGACAGCTGTGAACCACCTCTCATAGAAACATACAACATAGGTGCAGGAGGAGGCCATTCGGCCCTCGTGAGGGAAAGTCTCTGAAGTGTTGCTGTTCTGTCCAGTGTGGAAGTGACGATGTATTATAAACAACTACCTTCAGTTATGGAAAATCCAATTCTCCACTCACTCACTCACCCACTCACTCACTCACTCACTCACTCACTCACTCACTCACTCACTCACTCACTCACTCACTCACTCACTCCGTTCACTCCTCAACTCACAATCATCACTCCACTCCACTCACTCCAATCACTCACTCTGCACTCACTCACGTCACTCACTCACATCACTCACCACTCACTCACTCACTCACATCACACTCCTCACTCACTCACTCACTCACTCCATCAACTCACTCACTCACATCCACTCATCCACTCACTCACTCACCGTCATCACTAATATCACTCAACTCACTCACTCCTCAATCACTCACTCACTCACCTCACTCACCCACTCACCCACTCACTCACTCCACTCACATCACTCACTCCTCACTCACATCTACTCACTCACATCACTCACCCACTCAGCCACTCACTCATCCACTCACCCACTCACCCCAGTCACCACTCACTCACCCACTTCACATCACCCACCCACCCACGTCACTAACTCAATCTCATTCTGTCTCTCTGAGCCGTGCCTATGTTTAGACGTACCCTACAAAGAGGCAGGCATAGCTAGGGCATAGCATGTGCATATCCCATAGCTACGCCCAGTGGCGGACTGGGTCTAAAAATATTGGTTGCCAGGAGACCATTGGGCAAGCTGACACCCTGGCCAGTCCGCCACTGGCTACACCTTGTATTTGGAGGAAATGGGAGGAGTCAATTCATAAATCATGGCCCTTTGACCTAACCCATCCATACCAACTAGATGCCCCATCTAAACTAGTCCCATTTCCCCACATTTGATCCATATTCATCTAAACCGGTCCAAGTGTATTTTACATGTTGTTATAGTCCCAGCCTCAACTACCTCCTCTGGAAGCACGTTCTATACACCCACCGCCATCTGTGTGAAAACGTTGCCCCTCAGGTTCCTACTTAATCTTCCCCCAGTGAACTGCAGATGCTAGTTTACACCAAAGATAGACACAAAATGCTGGAGTAACTCAGTGGGACAGGCAGCATCTCCAGTGATGTTTCGGGTCAAAACTCTTTTTTAGACTGAGAGTCGGGGGAGAGGGAAACTAGAGATATGGAAAAAGTACAGAATAAATCAGAGCCTGCACCCATTCCACTCTCACCTTAAACCTGCCCTCACCACCTGGCTTGCGATGACCCTAGCACCAACCTCTCTTCCCCACAGTCCATGTCTCTGTTGTTCCCGATGTTGGGGGAGTCCAGAACCAGGGGCCACAGTTTAAGAATAAGGAGTAAGCCATTTAAAACGGAGACGAGGAAACACTTTTTCTCACAGACAGTTGTGAGTCTGTGGAATTCTCTGCCTCAGAGGGCAGTGGAGGCCGGTTCTCTGGATGCTTTCAAGAGAGAGCTGGATAGGGCTCTTAAAGATAGCAGAGTCAGGGGATATGGGGAGAAGGCAGGAACTGGGTACTGATTGGGGATGATCAGCCATGATCACATTGAATGGCGGTGTTGGCTCGAAGGGCCGAATGGCCTACTCCTGCACCTATTGTCTATTGTCGATTGTCTATTGTCGAAGAGCTCCTCTGTGCTGCGATTGAATCCTGTCCCTTTGTGGTTGAACTTGATTTAACAACTGCCTTTGTGGTGCCTTGATGGTCTTCTGGAAGTCCAGTCTCTGAACGCAGGACGTCGCTGGCCTCCAGTTTAGTTTAGCGGTACACCGCTGAAACAGGCCCTTCGGTCCACCGAGTCTGTGCCGACCAGCAACCTCACACATTAACACTATCCTACACATACACACGAGGGACAATTTTTTAACATTTACACCAAGCCAACTAACCTACAAACCTGTACATCTTTGGAGTGCGGGAGAGAAAAGATCTCGGAGAAAACCCACGCAGGTCACGGGGAGAACGTACAAACTCCATACAGACAGCACCCGTAGTCAGGATCGAACCCGTGGCTCCGGTACTGTGAGTGCTGTAAGGCAGCACCTCTACCGCTGCACCACCGTGACTCCCCTAATTTATAATGTTTAATATTTCAGGTGATCTTCCGTTCCCCGGGTCTGTTAAAATGTTGAAATGAAATTGGATTCTCAGTTGTGTAATTAATATTGTCACTGGGTCAGCGAGGCTAGAAGCTAAATCTTTAATGATCTGATCTCTAGACCTCACCTGAATCATTCATGCTATATTGTATTTTATTGTAATGGTTTTAGAATAAATAGTTTCATTGGAGCTATTATTATCTTGATAGTCAGCAATACCAGTCTGAACTCCGACCTTGGCTGAATTATTAGATATTAGTTTCAACATTTTTATTGCGTTTTAAAAAAAACTTTCTAAAATGTAAAACTGTGGATGAATATCAGTCATAGAGTGATACGGCGTGGATACAGGCTAATTGGCCCAACACTGGCCAACATGCCCCATCTACACTAGTCCCACCTGCCTGCATTTGGTCCATATCCCTCTAAACGTATCCAATCCATGTACCTGTCCAAATGTGTCTTAAACGTTGCGATAGTCCCTGCCTCAGTACATCCTCCGGCAGCTCGTTCCATACACCCACCCCTTGTGTGGAAAAGTTACCCCTCAGGTTCCTATTAAATCTTTCCCCCATCACCTTACTTAAACCTATTCCTCAACATTCTTGAGACATGTATTTTGTGAAAAGGTGACACTGTTTGATCTTACATCCATTAGTTACTGTTTGCCACAACTTGTCATAAATCATCTTCACTGCTACTTGTTGGAGCAGCACTAAAGCACTTTAAAGATGGTTCAAGATATTTAATTGTAAGTCTCGGAGACTGCAGATATCTCTAGAGGCTGCCTCGCCACCTGGGTCCACTTACGGGACGAGCTGTTATACAGGAAAGAATGTTTCCAAAGAGCAGCTTTATTACTGAGATGTCAAAGCACATCGCAACATGTCAGCCCCTTCAACCTGCCCACAGTCAGCCTGCAATTACATTCCAGCCCATGTACTGTGTGCAGCGGGTAGAGCTGCTGCCTCACAGCGCCACAGACCCGGGTTCCATCCTGACTACGGGTGCTGTCTGTACGGAGTTTGCACGTTCTCCCCGTGATCTGGTGGGTTTTCTCCGGGTGCTCCGGTTTCCTCCCGCACTCCAAAGACGTGCAGGTTTGTAGGTTAATTGGCTTCGGTAAATGAATGCGATAAATAGTCCCTGTGTGTGGGATAGTGTTAGTGTGCGGGGATCGCTGGTCGGCACGGACTCGGTGGGCCGAAGGGCCTGTTTCCGTGCTGTATCTCTAAACTAAACACCAGGGTAAAAATGAGGGGTAAAGCCGGCCCCTGGTCTCCTCAGTTTGCCGAGAAGAGAACTGCATCCACTTTATAAGTTTATAGCAGGATGTAGACAGGTCTCGAGGGTCTGAGCTACAGGGAGAAGTTGGGGCAGGCTGGGACTCTACTCCTTGGAGCGCAGGAGGATGAGCGGTGATCTTGTAGAGGTGTATGAAATCATGAGGAGAATGAATAGGATGAAGGCAGAGTCTTTTACCCAGAGTAGGGGAATCAAGAACCAGAGGACATCGGTTTAAGGTGAGGGGGGAAAGATTTAATAGGAACCTGAGGGATAACGTTTTTATACAGAGGGTGGTGGGTGTATGGAACAAGCTGCTGGAGGTAGTTGAGGCTGGGTCTATTACAATGTTTAAAAGACACTTGGGCTAGTACAGGCAGGAAAGGTGAAGCGATATGGACTAAATGCGGGCAAATGGGATTAGCTTAGACGGGGCATTTTGGACAGCATGGACGAGTTGGGCCAAAGGGCCTGTCTTCATGCTGTATGACTATGGCTCTGTGACTGTGACTCCGTCTCTCTGTGTGACTCTGTCTCTCTGTCTCTGTGTCTCTGTCTCTGTGTCTCTCTGTCTCTCTGTGTCTCTGTGACTGTCTCTGTGACTGTGTCTCTGTGTCTCTGTGTCTCTGTGACTGTCTCTCTGTCTCTCTGTCTCTCTCTGTCTCTGTGTCTCTGTGTCTCTGTGTCTCTGTGTCTCTGTGTCTCCGTGTGTGTCTCTGTGTGTCTCTGTGACTCTGTGTCTCTGTGTCTCCGTGACTCTGTGACTCTGTGACTCTGCGTCTCTGTGTCTCCGTGTCTCTGTGACTCTCTGTGTGTCTCTGTGTGTCTCTGTGTCTCTGTGTCTCCGTGTCTCTGTGTGTCTCTGTGTCTCTGTGACTCCAGACTGCATGAGGACTACATTGCCCCCCTGGCCTTTACCTGCTGCCTGTGATGAACCTGTCCAACCTGCTCTGGGCCCCGCCATCGTTCAGGTGCTGACAAAGGATTGTGTCAGTGTGATGTAAAAGTGCCCATTAGTAACTGTCCACAGTGTGATTTCATCGGCAGAGTATTGAAGAGATGATGAGTGTGATATCTGGCGAGTCGAGGTTAATAACCTGCAGGGGAGCTTCTGTGTGAAGTGTTGTGAAATTAAAGCATTGCTACTTGAGCTAATCCCCGGGCAGAGCATCGTTCCACAGCTGGATCTCATCCAGAGCAGTGTCCACCACCACAAAATGTCTGCCTTGCTCTAACGCGCTGTAATGTGAGAACATAGAACATAGAAACATAGAAACATAGAAAATAGGTGCAGGAGTAGGCCATTCGGTCCTTCAGGCCAGCACCACCATTCAATGTGATCACGGCTGATCATCCACAATCAGTACCCCGTTCCTGCCTTCTCCCCATATCCCTTGATTCCCTTACAATACAATATTTATTACATGTCATTTGAACCTCAGTGAGGCTCAAACGAAACTCCGTTTCCACAGCCATACAAACAAAGACAATTTCCTACAGACACACAATTCAATTTACAGAAACATCCATCACAGTGGACCCACTGTGATGGAAGGCAAAGTATTTTCTCTCCCCTGTTCTCCATTTCTCTCCCGATGTCGAAGCCCCAGGCGAGCGATGATAAGTCTCAATTCAATTCAATTCAATTTATTGTCATTTGGACCCCTTGAGGTCCAAACGAAATGCCGATGTACGGCCCCGTTCCCGGTCTAAATGTCACAAAGTTGGAGCCCCCCAGCGGGCGCTGGAATGTCCCACGGCCATGAAGCCGCGCCGGGCGATGTACGGCACCGCTCCGGGTCGTTCCAACCCCGCAACACGGGCTAGAGAAGTCGCGTTGCGGGAGCTCCGGGAAGCGGTCTCTCCACCCGGACCCGCGAGCTCCCGATGTCCCAGTCCACCGGACCTGCGGCTGCAGCTGGAGCCTCCGAGCTACGTGGTCGAGTCGCAGCAGCGAGTCACCACCGCTCCCCACGCTCCGAGGCCGGCCAGCCCCACGATGGTAAGTCCGCAGCTCCGCAGGCTCCGGGACTGGAGCCCCCGGGTCATTCAGGCTGGAGGCTGCTCCACGGTGCTAGGCCCCAACGACAACGGAGACCCGACAGGGAAAAGGTCGGGTCTCCCGTACAGGGAAGAGATTTTTACAAAGTTCCCCCCTCCCCCCCCACACACATATACACATTTAAAAACACTATTAAAAAACACAAACAACTACATTAAACTAGACAAAAAATAAAAAAAGACAGACAGGCCGTAGGGGCCGCTGCAACACAGAGTCGCGCTTAGCCCTAAGAGCTAAATCTAACTCTCTCTTGAAAACATCCAGTGAATCGGCCTCCACTGCCTTCTGTGGCAGAGAATTCCACAGATTCACAACTCTCTGGGTGAAGACGTTTTTCCTCATCTCAGTTCTAAATGGCCGACCCCTTATTCTTAAACTGTGACCCCTGGTTCTGGACTTCCCCGACATCGGGAAAAAATGTTCTGCATCTATCCTCTCCAATCCTTTAAGAATTTTATATGATTATATAAGACCCCTTCTCATTCTAAATCCCAGTGAATACAAGCCCAGCCGACCCAATCTTTCATCATATGTCAGTCCCGCCATCCCGGGAATTAACCTGGTGAACCTACGCTGCACTCCCTCAATAGCAAGAATGTCCACTAGGAGACTAAAACTGCACAGGTGTGGTCTCACCAGGACCCTGTACAACTGCAGTAGGACCTCCTTGCTCCTAAACACAAATCCTCTCGCAATGAAGGCCAACATGCCATTGGCTTTCTTCACGGCCTGCTGTACCTGCATGCTTACTTTCAGTGACTGAACCGCGGGCTGTGTAGAGTGGGCAGTCCAACACGGACATAGAGTGCGCAGTCATCACTGGACAGTGGGCAGTCGAGTGGACAGTGGGGAGTGTTGTGTTTTTTTGGGTTTTTTTAACCAAAAAATATATAATTTTAATTAGCTATTTACCAAAAATACAAACAAACCTCCACCATAGTACAAAACAAAACAATTCTTAAATATCAAATATATTGAGTATTAAATAACAATAATACAATCCCCATCGAGGATACATTCCACCCCCCGCGGTGCCCAGTGGTCCCGGGACCCCTCTATGGGGCTCGTGGACAGCGTGTAGTCCCCTCTCTAACACCACCCGGGCACGGACGTAACTCCAGTAAAGGGGCGGGCGGGTAGCCGGCTCGGGCAGAGCCCTCTCCCGCCTGGAGCCGTGACTCGCGGATGGCCAGCTTGGCCAGGCCCAGGAGCAACACAACCCAACCAAGACGTCTTCAGCCCTGCCCTCTCCCCTACACACAGGGTGTCCAAAGATGAGGATGGTGGGTGTGAAGTGCAGCCAGAAGGCAAAGAGCAGCCCCTTTAGATATAGGAGCATGGGGTTGCAGCAGTGGTCTCTCCGGCCGAGTCCCACACGCCCAGCAATGTCCTGCTGCCGGTCACACGCTCCCATCTTGCTTCTTCCCAGCTGCCCTGTCCTGTTCTGAAGTTTTGTTTAGTTTAGTTCCAAGTAGTAACACCATTCATCATTTCATCTTCCCCCCTTTAATTTCATCGCTTTGCAATCCTGTGTTAGTTTAGTTTAGAGATACAGCGCGGAAACAGGCCCTTCGGCCCACCGAGTCCGCACCGACCAGCGATCCCCGCACACTAACACTATCCTACACACACTGGGGACCCATACACCAATTTACACATACACCAAGCCAATTAACCTACAAACCTGCACGTCTTTGGAGTGTGGGAGGAAACCGAAGATCTCGGAGAAAACCCACGCAGGTCACAGGGAGAACGTGCAAACTCCGTACAGACAGCACCCGGGTCTCTGGCGCTGTGAGGAAGCAGCTCTACCCGCTGTGCCACCATTTCTTTGACAATGAGGAATATTTCTCCATCTACACCCCTCGATACGCTCGTGATTCAATGAACTAGATTTCCAGTATTATTCCCCAACTGATCTCTTGTTTCCAAGTGTCCCAGCAAAACATTTGGAGGCTTTGACTCAACCAAGGATTTCCCCGATGACGTGATGACCTTTGCCAGGGGTCACCCGGCCATGTACAACCCCGTCCTCCCCGTCAACAACAGACCCATTGTCATCAAGACCAACGTAGACTTCCACTTCACCCAGATCGCCGTCGATCGCGTAGAGGCAGAGGATGGACAATACGATGTCATGTTCATCGGGACAGGTAATGCCACCCACACCCACCTGTGTGTGAGGGTGGGGGTGGGGGTGGGGGGGGGGTGGGGGTTTGGGGTGGGTAGGGTGAGTGTCGGGGTTGGTGATGTGGGCTTTGCTGTGGGTGGGGTGTAGGTGGGGTGAGGTGAGGGTGGGGGTGAGGTGGGGTGGGGTGTGGGTGTGGGTGGGGTACAGGTTGGGTGGTGGTGGGGTGGAGTCAAGGGTGGGGGTGAGGTGAGGTGAGGGTGGGGGTGAGGTGGGGTGGGGGTGGGGTGGGGGTGTGGGTGGGGTACAGGTTGGGTGGGGGTGGGGTCAAGGGTGCGGGTGGGGGTGAGGTGCGGTGAGGTGAGGGTGGGGGTGGAGTCCAGGTTGGGTGAAGCATTCTAACTGGTGGTTTACCCCGTTACAGATGTGGGCTTTGCTCTGGGTGAGGTCCAGGTTGGGTGGTGGTGCATTCTAACTCATTGTTTACCCTGGTACAGATGTGGGCACAGTTCTGAAGGTCGTGTCCATTCCACGGAAGACCTGGCGTGACCTGGAAGAGGTGTTGCTGGAGGAAGTGACGGTGCTGAAGGTGTGAATCTCCGTCTCTTGTTGATCTGAAGCTTTCATAAGTTCATGTGATAGGAGCAGAATGAGGCCATTCGGCCCATCAAGTCTACTCTGCCATTCAATCATGGCTGATCTATCTCTCCCTCCTAACCCCATTCTCCTGCCTTCTCCCCATAACCCCCGACACCCGTACTAATCAAGAATCTGTCGATCCTGGTGTTAAAAGTATTCATTGATACATCTTTCTTCACCCTTTATTGAGATGCTTTAATTTGGGGTTTCGGATCAGTTTCATGTTTCCTCTTTGGGAGAAGGGAGCTGGAGCAAGGAAGGCTCTCTCTGTCCAGAGCACGAGACGCTGTACTGAGCCTTTGACATCGGGCTCAGAGCAGAGTTTCTGAATGTGCTCTGCATTTGAACCAGGCTGGAACCAGTTCTATCCTGGAGTTCAGCTCAACACCAGGGCCAGCTATAGCTGACTGATGGAGAGGTTGGGGCAGGCTGGGAATCTGTTACTTGGAGCACAGAGGGATGAGGGGTGATCGTATACAGGGACAGGTTGGGGCAGGCTGGGAATCTGTTACTTGCAGTGCAGAGGGATGAGGGGTGATCGTATACAGGGACAGGTTGGGACAAGCTGGGAATCTGTTACTTGGAGCGCAGAGGGATGAGGGGTGATCGTATACAGGGACAGGTTGGGACAAGCTGGGAATCTGTTACTTGGAGCACAGAGGGATGAGGGGTGATCGTATACAGGGACAGGTTGGGGCAAGCTGGGAATCTGTTACTTGGAGCACAGAGGGATGAGGGGTGATCGTATACAGGGACAGGTTGGGACAAGCTGGGAATCTGTTACTTGGAGCACAGAGGGATGAGGGGTGATCGTATACAGGGACAGGGTGGGGCAGGCTGGGAATCTGTTACTTGGAGCACAGAGGGATGAGGGGTGATCGTATACAGGGACAGGTTGGGACAAGCTGGGAATCTGTTACTTGCAGTGCAGAGGGATGAGGGGTGATCGTATAGAGGTGTACTAAATCATAAGCGGAATAGATCGGGGAGACTCACTGTCTTTTAAGAATTAAGAACTAGATGATTGAACCGTAATCGAGTATTTTTAAGGTAGTTCTTGTTAACTGTAACTTTGACCAGCGGGTGGGGAACCAAACACTCACATTAAATATAACCCTTTTCAACAAGTTTTCATTTCTACTTGATGCTTTCCTATATAATATTTCTGGAGTTTGTTTGCAGCTGTAACACTATAAACACTCTAACGCTGCCACACTATAGACTGAACTCACTCTAGTGTGTTTCTGCATCAGCTGTGTATGTATATGATTCTACCCACACACAGTGTGAACTGACAAACAGAAGCTTTTCACTGGATCACAAGATGTGGCACAATAACCAATACCTATAACACTATTTATTTATGAAGTTGTTGCCAGGACTCGAGGCCTGGAGCTATGAGATTGGGTAGGCTGGGAGTTTATTCATTGGCGTGCAGGAGTCTAAGGGGTGATCTTATAGGGGTGCACAAATTTATCACGGGAATAGATTGGGTGAATGCACAGAGTCTCTTGCCCAGAGTTGGGGAATCAAGAACCAGAGGTTTAATGTGTAGGAAGGAACTGCAGATGCTGGATAGACATAATAACTGGAGTTACTCAGCAGGACAGGCAGCATCTCTGGAGAGAAGGAATGGGCAACGTTTCGGGTCCAGACCATTTGAGGTGAGAGGGGAAATGTTTAATCGGAACCTGAGGGTGGTGGGTGTGTGGAACGAGCTGCCAGAGGAGGTAGTTGAGGCAGGGACTATCGCAACATTTGATAGACACTAAGACAGTGTTAGCTGTGAGGAGGATGCTAGGAGGCTGCAAGGTGACTTGGATAGGCTGGGTGAGTGGGCAAATGCATGGCAAATGCAGTATAATGTGGATAAATGTGAGGTTATCCACTTTGGTGGCAAAAACAGGAAAGTAGATTATTATCTGAATGGTGGCCGATTAGGAAAGGGGGAGATGCAACGAGACCTGAGTGTCATGGTACACCAGTCATTGAAAGTAGGCATGCAGGTGCAGCAGGCAGTGAAGAAGGCGAATGGTATGTTAGCATTCATAGCAAAAGGATTTGAGTATAGGAGCAGGGAGGTTCTACTGCAGTTGTACAGGGTCTTGGTGAGACCACACCTGGAGTATTGTGTACAGTTTTGGTCTCCTAATCTGAGGAAAGACATTCTTGCCATAGAGGGAGTACAGAGAAGGTTCACCAGACTGATTCCTGGGATGTCAGGACTTTCATATGAAGAAAGACTGGATAGACTCGGCTTGTACTCGCTAGAATTTAGAAGATTGAGGGGGGATCTTATAGAAACTTACAAAATTCTTAAGGGGTTAGACAGGCTATATGCAGGAAAATTGTTCCCGATGTTGGGGAAGTCCAGAACAAGGGGTCACAGTTTAAGGATAAGGGGGAAATCTTTTAGGACCGAGATGAGGAAAACATTTTTCACACAGAGAGTGGTGAATCTCTGGAATTCTCTGTCACAGAAGGTAGTTGAGGCCAGTTCATTGGCTATATTTAATAGGGAGTTAGATGTGGCCCTTGTGGCTAAAGGGATCAGGGGGTATGGAGAGAAGGCAGGTACAGGATACTGAGTTGGATGATCAGCCATGATCATATTGAATGGCGGTGCAGGCTCGAAGGGCCGAATGGGCTACTCCTGCACCTATTGTCTATGTTTCTATGTTTTCTATGTAAGACAGGTACATGAATAGGACAGGTTTAGAGGGATATGGGCCAATCGCGGGCAGGTGGGACTAGTGTAGATGGGACATGTGAGTCGGTGTGGGCAAGTTGGGCTGAAGGGCCTGTTTCCACACTGTATCACTCTAATGAAAGTACAAATTTAAATCATTATTCATCAGTTTGTAACAAAAGTTTATTTTGCAATTAAGTTAATTAATTTTAATGGAAAATCAACGGAAAATCAATCAGTGAAATTTCTCGCATAATTTGTTACATTATCACTAATGAACCTTAAACAGCAACTATACTCCCAATTACCCCTCAGTTAAGTTGCCACCAATCACATTCCACGAGGAGTAAACCTTCCTCTTGCTAAATGTGGAAATGAGCAACGGGCTGCTAAAGTATGAATTATTACTGATTCGCCATCCTGATTACTTCAAACAGCAAGGAGTTACAATTAAACCAGGCAAACTAATACTTACAACACAGAGAGTTGTGGACGCAGCCCAGACCATCACACAATCCAACCTCCCTTCCACTGACTCCATCTACACCTCACGCTGCCTCGGCAAGGCCAGCAGCATCATCAAGGACCAGTCTCACCCCGGTCACTCCCTCTTCTCCCCTCTCCCATCGGGCAAGAGGTACAGAAGTGTGAAAACGAACACACACCTCCAGATTCAGGGACAGTTTCTTCCCGGCTGTTATCAGGCAACTGAACCATTCTACCACAACCAGAGAGCGGTCCTGAACTACTATCTACCTCATTGGTGACCCTCGGACTATCTTTGATCGGACTTTACTGGCTTTACCTTGCACTAAACGTTATTCCCTTTATCCTGTATCTGTACACTGTGGACGGCTCAACTGTAATCATGTATTGTCTTTCCGCTGACTGGTTAGCGTGCAGTGTACTTGTTACATTGTTCTCAGTCTACGCTGTGATTAAAACATCTTCATTTTTGCTCACCAGGAACCGATGCCCATTACAACACTGAAGCTTTCAACCAAACAGGTAAGGTATGCTGCCTGACCCGCTGAGCTACTCCAGCCCTCTGTGAAACGTCACCTATCCATGTTCTCCACAGATGCTGCCTGACCCGCTGAGTTACTCCAGCCCTCTGTGAAACGTCACCTATCCATGTTCTCCACAGATGCTGCCTGACCCGCTGAGTTACTCCAGCACTCTGTGAAACGTCACCTATCCATGTTCTCCACAGATGCTGCCTGACCACCCGCTGAGTTACTCCAGCACTCTGTGAAACGTCACCTATCCATGTTCTCCACAGATGCTGCCTGACCACCGCTGAGTTACTCCAGCACTCTGTGAAACGTCACCTATCCATGTTCTCCACAGATGCTGCCTGACCCGCTGAGTTACTCCAGCACTCTGTGAAACGTCACCTATCCATGTTCTCCACAGATGCTGCCTGACCCGCTGAGTTACTCCAGCACTCTGTGAAACGTCACCTATCCATGTTCTCCACAGATGCTGCCTGACCCGCTGAGTTACTCCAGCCCTCTGTGAAACGTCACCTATCCATGTTCTCCACAGATGCTGCCTGACCCGCTGAGTTACTCCAGCACTCTGTGAAACGTCACCTATCCATGTTCTCCACAGATGCTGCCTGACCCACCCGCTGAGTTACTCCAGCACTCTGTGAAACGTCACCTATCCATGTTCTCCACAGATGCTGCCTGACCCACCCGCTGAGTTACTCCAGCACTCTGTGAAACGTCACCTATCCATGTTCTCCACAGATGCTGCCTGACCCACTGAGTTACTCCAGCACTCTGTGAAACGTCACCTATCCATGTTCTTCACAGATGCTGCCTGACCCGCTGAGTTACTCCAGCACTCTGTGAAACGTCACCTATCCATGTTCTCCACAGATGCTGCCTGACCCGCTGAGTTACTCCAGCACTCTGTGTCCCTTTTTAAAATAGAATGGAAAGTATGGTGACAATGTTTGGTCACTGGCCCAATGGTGTCTTTATGCCACGTCTACCAGATACAGTGACATACATTTTCTGCATACAGATCAACAAGACTATCCCTGTACATAAGCACGCTTGCCCCTGGTCAGTACAGGACATACACAGCAACTCACTGAGACCATTTGCACGAGGGGTCATTCTGGCCCCATTTCCCTGTCCCAGTGTAGTTGGCCACTGTTGAGCTTCTGCTGTTGCAATAACCAAAGTCTCACACCGTGATTAACATCCAAAGGCTTTATTAACGTAACAACGTAAGGAACTTCATATTAGCACGTTACTCTAAAAGTGAGGGAGCAAGGCAGGGAAGCTTTCTGTTAAATAGTGGGCATGGCTACAAAGTATGACATAAGATGAGTGACACTGATCTACATCCTCCTGTGGAGATGTATATCAGTGCACTGAAGCACATTGCCAATCCATGCAATTTCAGGGATATATGTGATAGCCTTGTCCGTGACCATCTGGTCTATGGCGTCCGCGATGATAAATTACGCGACGAGTTACTGCCGGATGCTGACCTTACTCTAGAGACTGCTGAAAACCGCTGTCGCATTGATGAATGTCTGACACTCTGTTGCGTGCACCCCCGGGAGACCTGTGAGGGTCCGTCCTCGCCGGATGATTACTTTGTCGTAATGACCGTGTCTTTTATTCCATCGTCCTGTATGGAGGACCTGGTTGCCCACACAGTTGCTGACAGTACTCTACGATCGCTCGCCTCTGTCATTAAGCACGGGTGGCCAGACAAACACTACAACATTCCGCTGCCAGTCCGGCCTTTCTTTGCCATGCGCGATGAGCTACTGCTGCAGGATAGAAACATAGAAAATAGGTGCAGGAGTAGAGGCCATTCGGCCCTTCGAGCCTGCACCGCCATTCAATATGATCATGGCTGATCATCCAACTCAGTATCCTGTACCTGCCTTCTCTCCATACCCTCTGATCCCCTTAGCCACAAGGGCCACATCTAACTCCCTCTTAAATATAGCCAATGAACTGGCCACAACTACCGTCTGTGGCAGAGAGTTCCAGAGATTCACCACTCTCTGTGTGAAAAAAGTTTTTCTCATCGCGGTTTTAAAGGATTTCCCCCTTATCCTTAAGCTGTGACCCCTTGTCCTGGACTTCCCCAACATCGGGAACAATCTTCCTGCATCTAGCCTGTCCAACCCCTTAAGAATTTTGTAAGTTTCTATAAGATCCCCTCTCAATCTCCTAAATTCTAGAGAGTATAAACCAAGTCTATCCAGTCTTTCTTCATAAGACAGTCCTGACGGCATTATTGTACAAGGACACAAGGCTGTGGTCCCTGCTTCGCTGCACAGCAATATTTTAACGCAGTCCATGCAGGGCACCCAGGCTCTGAAGTTACTGTCCACATGTTTTATTGGCCTGGCATGGCTGAATACATCACCGAGAATGTGGCATCCCGTGTAGTGTGCAACAGCTTGGCACAACATCAACAAAAGCATCCACTTCTTTCACATCCGGTTCCTGCACTCCCGTGGTCTACAGTGGCAACTGACATATTTGATTGGCATGGCAAGCAGTACCTGGTACTCGTCGATTCGTATTCAGGATGGTTTGACATTGATTTTATTAGCAACCCCACTTCTGGCGGGGTGGTTTCGAAGTTATCTCGCCATTTTTCGGTTCACGGAGCTCCGGCAATACTGTTACCTGATAACGGCAGTCAATTTGCCAGCCAACACTTCAAGGAATTTGCTGCACGCTGGAATTTTCGCCACATTACCAGCAGCCCTGAATATCCACAGTTGAATGGACTGGCTGAGCGAGTTGTCAAGAGTGCCAAACAGGTCATGGAACGTTCACACAGAGCTAATTCTAACGTGTTCCTGGATCTACTCAACTCCCGCGACCCTATTTTGGGCTCACCTGCTCAACGTTTATTGTCAAGGCAGACCCGAGCCACGGTGCCTGTGGTGGATCAGGCATTGATCCTGCAGGTGGTTCCACCATCGGACGTCCAGTCTAGGTTACAACAAAAGAGTGACATTCAAAAACAGTGGTTTGACAAAACAAGTAGGTTGCTGCCACCATTGACCAAGGGGCAGGAGGTTCGTTTGCAAACTGACAAAGGCCATGACCGTATCGGTGTAATTTCTGGAACTGCTTCTGAGCCACGCTCATATCTGGTCAGTGCTGATGGCGGCACCTACAGGTGTAACACACAACATATCCTGCCTGTGAACGAGCCAGCACCACCTCTGTATTATCCAGACCGTACAAGTGTGCTTCCGCCCGTGTCCAGCGGCATTGATCCACCAACACCGGCACAACAACCCACTTCTGACACCATGTTGAGCTTCTGCTGTTGCAATAACCAAAGTCTCACACTGTGATTAAGATCCAAAGACTTTATTAACGTTACAGCAGAGGTTACTCTAAAAGTGAGGGAGCAAGGCAGGGAAGCCTTCTGTTAAACTAGTGGGCGTGGCTACAATGTATGACATAACATGAGTGACACTGATCTCCATCCTCCAATGCCCATTGCAGCAGCCTCCTCCATTCAGGTCGTCCCGTGACCCTTCCTCCCTCTCCTCGCCCGGCCCTCTCCGGCCCTCGTCCCCCCGGGGGGGGGGGGAGGGGGTGCCTTCCTCAGCCGACCTCGAGGGTGAACTATGGCCTTTGAACCTTACACCCGTGCAAAGCAGACACGTAACGGGGAATTGTAGCGGCACGTTGGGGCAGCGATAGAGGTTTGTAGGTTAATTGGCTTAGTGTAAATGTAGAGTGTGTAGGATAGTGTTAGTGTGCGGGGATCATTGGTTGGTGCGGACTGTTTCCATGCTGAATTAACTAAACTAAATTACACTAAACTACACTGAACTAAACTACACGAAACTAAACTAAAGTTCTGGTGAGAATGGACGCCCTGCCCTCGTCCCTACGTGGTGTCGAGGGAGGGCAGTGCTCACCTGTGTACCACCTGTGTACTACCTGTGTACCACCTGTGTACCACCTGTGTACCACCTGTGTACCACCTGTGTACTACCTGTGTACCACCTGTGTACGCCCACCTGTGTACCACCTGTGCCCACCTGTGCCCACCTGTGTACGCCCACCTGTGTACGCCCACCTGTGTACGCCCACCTGTGTACGACCTGCTCTTTAACCTTTCCCTCATCCACCAACAGCAACAACTGTACCTGGGCTCAGCGCTGGGCGTGTCGCAGTTGCCGCTGCACCGCTGCGATGTTTACGGCCGTGCGTGCGCTGAGTGCTGCCTCGCCAGAGACCCCTACTGTGCCTGGGACGGATCCACCTGCTCCAGATACTTCCCCACAGCCAAGAGGTAAGATGCCTGCACCCCTCCCCCCCCCCCCCCACTGTGGGCTAGGTTAGCCCCTCCACCCACTGAGATATCTGCGGCAGGGCGGTACCACAGCGCTGGGGTGGGGGTCGGGGGGGGTGGTCATTATTAGCCGTGACATGAGCTCCCGTCTCCCCTACACGGTCCCTACACTGATCAATGTGATGTAAACTGCAGTGAAATTTACAAACCTTGCGTTGGTTTGATGTTGAATCTGTTCCAAAGTGTAATTTGCTTTTAATTGTACAATTGAGTTTAGTATCTGTCAGTTGTGTCGACCGTCGACATGATGACCAAAGCATGGAGTTACTGCAGCCCTTGTCAGAGTCACAGAGTGATACAGCGCGGAAACAGGCCCTTCAGCCCAACTTGCCCATGCCGACCAACATGCCCCATCTACACTAGTCACAGAGTGATACAGTGTGGAAACAGGCCCTTCAGCCCAACTTGCCCATGCCGACCAACATGCCCCATCTACACTAGTCACAGAGTGATACAGTGTGGAAACAGGCCCTTCAGCCCAACTTGCCCATGCCGACCAACATGCCCCATCTACACTAGTCCCACCTGCCTGCGTTTGGTCCATATCCCTCCAAACCTGTCCTATCCATGTACCTGTCTAACTGGTTCTTAATCGTTGGGATAGTCCCAGCCGCGACTACCTCCTCTGGCAGCTCGTTCCATACACCCACCACTCTCTGTGTGAAAACGTTACGACTCAGGTTCCTATTAAACCTTTTTCACTTCACCTTAACCTATGTCCCCTGGTTCTTGATTCACCAACTCTGGGCAAGAGACTGCATCGACCCCATCTATTCCCCTCATGATTCCTCTCAAGCCCCCCATCTCACCGTACCAATGCTGACATCTGCAGACTGGACCTCTGATTTAGAGCTACAATTTAAACTGTAGAGATATCTCAGGGATATAAATATATTGCATGGTAACAGAAAGCAGATGCCAGCAAAGTATTGTCTGAATTACTGGCACTCGGTCGTGAGTGACGCCGGATGTGAGGAGGTTACCTTACTCTGCAATACGTGGTGTTTCATATAAGCACGGGAATGTCTGCCTCAACACTGCACTGGGGTGGGAGATTGCAACCGTCACGTGGTCCACCCTGTTTCGACGAATGCAATCAACCCGGCGTGCACAATCAAATAAGATCAAATAGTACAAGTTGTCCTACAACTTTAGGCTGTGCACGCCGTACGCAAGTGGAACACTGCACTGTTCTACAGGCCTACCTGTACACTACACTACACACACCTGTTGTAGGAGGAACACCTTCACTCCTTGTCCAACTGGCCTCCAGCATCTCTGAAGAAGGGGCTCGACCCAAAACGTCACCCATTCCTTCTCTCCAGAGATGCTGCCTGACCCGCTGAGTTACTCCAGCACTCTGTGTTTGTCTGCAACTTCTCTGCCTCCTCTCACTAGTACAGAGGCCCAGAACGGGGGTGGCACATTGACACAGCAGTAGGGTTGCTGCCCTACTGCACAGCGCCAGAAACAAAGGTTCTGTACGGAGTTTGTACGTTTGTGACCTGCGTGGGTTTTCTCCGGGTGCTCCGGTTTCCTCCCACACTATAAAGACGTACAGGTTTGTAGGTTAATTGGCTTGGATAAAGATTGTAAATTGTAGGAGACTGCTAGTGTACGGGGATGGCAGGTTGGCGTGGACTCGGTGGGCCAAAGTCCCACTTTCCGTGCTGTATCTACACATACATCTCTTTCAGCTGGTTTGTTGGAATTGGTCATTTCAGTCCCACAGTTCCAACGTTTGGACAGCATTTGGTTCCTGGTTTCAATCTCTAGCCCGGGGGGGGGGGATGTAGCCAACAGGTTGTGGGAAACTCATCATAGCTCTACGTGCCAAGGGAGACCCTTCGGCCCTCTGGGACGATGCTTGCCCCTGAGCGATCTCTCCAATTAGTGCCTGTCCTGGCCAGCCCTGGCGGCATTCTGCATTAATAATCTTCACAACACAATTCCCAACTCACCAGAACTAATTTGCATGGAAATTCATTACCCAGGTGAACGTGAATGTTGCAATCGAAAGCAGAGGTGAACGTTGTAACAATAGACAACAGACAATAGGTGCAGGAGTAGGCCATTCGGCCCTTCAAGCCAGCACCGCCATTCAATGTGATCATGGCTGATCATCCACAATCAGAACCCCGTTCCTGCCTTCTCCCCATCTCCATTGATTCCGTTAGCCCCAAGAGCTAATTCTAACTCTCTCTTGAAAACATCCTGTGAATTGCCCTCCACTGCCTTCTGTGGCAGAGAATTCCACAGATTCACAACTCTCTGGGTGAAGAAGTTTTTCCTCATCTGAGTTCTAAATGGCCGACCCCTTATTCTTTCATTCAGCAAATATTCCTAAAGGTTTTGTGGTGGAATGTAAAGTCAACTCTCGTTGTACTAAAGCATCAGGCACAAGTAAACCAAGGTAGACAAAACTGCTGGAGAAACTGGGTGAGGTGAGGCAGCATCTATGGAGTGAAGGAATAGGCGACGTTTCGGGTCGAGACCCTTTAGGCAAACGATGTGACTGGAAATAATCTTTGGTAGAAACGTCAATGAACATGGAGCAAGAACAGGGTGTGATTTAGTCAAGGGTTTAGTTTAGTTTAGAGATACAACGTTGAAACAGGCCCTTCGGCCCATCGAGTCCATGCTAACCAGCGATCCCTGCATACTAGCACTATCCTACACACACGAGGGGCATACTTCTTACAATTACGCCAAGCCAACTAACATAAAAATCTGCACGTCTTTGGAGTGTGGGAGGAAACCGGAGCACCCGGAGAAAACCCACGCAGGTCACAGGGAGAATGTACAGACACCGTACAGACAGCACCCGTGGACAGGATCGAACCCGGGTCCCCAGGATTGTGAGGCAGCAGCTCTACCCGCTGCGCCACCTTGCCCCCAACGGAAACGTTGATGAACTAATGCAGCCAGCAACAGGATCTGCAGTTTAATGTAACGGAGTTGAGTGTTCCAAGCATAGTTACTGATAATGTACAACATGACCACATGTTTACAGCAGGACAGTACAAAGGGGAACGTACTGAGTGTGTCCACTTACACTCATTGGTGAACTGTTAGTCATAGAGTTCTAGTCACACATAGTGGAAACAGGCCCTTCACCCCAACTTGCCCACACCAGCCAACGTGTCCCAGCTCCACCAGTCCCACATGCCTGCCCTTGGCCCATAACCCTCCAAACATGTCCTATCCATGTACCTGTCCAATTGTTTCTTAAACGTTGGGATAGTCCCAGCCTCAACTACCTCCTCCGGCAGCTGGTTCCATACACCCACCACCCTTTGTGTGGAAAAGTTACTCCTGAGGTTCCAATTAAATCTTTCCGCCCTCACCTTAAACCTATGTCCTCTGGTCCTCGATTCCCCTACTCTGGGCAAGAGACTCTGTGCGTCTACCCGATCTATTCCTCTTGTGATTTTGCACACCTCTATAAGATCACCCCTCATCCTCCTGCGCTCCAAGGAATAGAGACCCAGCCTGCTCAACCTCTCCCTGTAGCTCACACCCTCTAGTCCTGGCAACATCCTCGTAAATCTTCTCTGTACCCTTTCCAGCCAAGTGCCAAATGTTTCAGTTTATAACGCAATGACTGGACCAGGAAGAGCTGTCAATGTTAGTGATGTGGTTGGACTGTTTAATTCTCTTTGTACTTGCGTGTAAGACTGGTCCCAGACGGCCACACTCAGGCTGTGGTCAGGGGGATATCGGTAACACTGACACGCATCATTCTTGTTTTAGACGGTCAAGGAGGCAGGACATCAAGAATGGAGACCCCCTCACTCAGTGCTCAGACCAGCATCGCCATGGTGAGTACACTGCACGCATAGTCCATTAGTGATAGGAGCAGAATTAGGCCATTCGGCCCATCGGCTTTACTCCGCCATTCAATCATGGCCGATCTATCTCTCCCTCCTAACCCCAGCCTCAACTACCTCCTCTGGCAGCTCGTTCCATACACCCACCACCATCTGTGAGAAAAAGTTACCCCTCAGGTTCCTATTAAATCTCATCCCCTTCACCTTAAAATAGGTGTTAGTGGCGGCGCCTAACGGCAGCGGCTCGACTACAGTCGTCTGTCTTTTTTTATTTTTTGTCTTGTTAAATGTATGTCTTTGAGTCAGTTTTTATTATTTTTTTTTAGCTGTGTATATGTGGGTGGTGGTGGGGGGGCTGTGGGGGAAACTGTTAATCTCGTCCCTGTGCGGGGACCCGACTATTCCCTGTCGGGTCTCGGATGTCGTCGGGCCTAACATCGTGGAGCCGGCGGCAACCTCCGGCCGGGACTAACCTGAGGGCTCCAGTTGCAGAGCCTGCGGAACTGACATCGCGGAGCTGGCCAACTTCGGAGCGGGAAGAGCTGTGGTGGCGTGCGGCTGCGACCAGACTTTTGGAGTTCGGAGGCACCGGCCGCAGACCCGGTGGACGGGAACATCGGGAGCTCCAAGTCCCTGGTGGGAGACCGCTTTTCCGAGCTCCGCAATCAGTACCCCGTACCTGCCTTCTCCCCATATCCCTTCTATGGAATTCTCTGCCACAGAAGGCAGTGGAGGCCAATTCACTGGATGTTTTCAAGAGAGAGTTAGATTTAGCTCTTAGGGCTAACAGAATGAAGGGATATGGGGAAAAAGCAGGAATGGGGTACTGAGTGTGGATGATCAGCCACGCTCATATTGAATGGCGATGCTGGCTCGAAGGACCGAATGGCCTACTCCTGCACCTATTTTCTATGTTTCTATGATTCTGTCAGCCCTAAGAGCTACATCAAACTCTCTCTTGAAAACATTCTCTTGGATTCATTAACCAGGGCTAACGAACAGCTCACAGAATGAGCCCCCAGTCAAGCCTGGACTGTTAATACATCACCAAACCCCAGCAAACATTGATGATGAGGGTCTCACACTATATGCAGTGAGGGTGGAGCATGGGTGACCCGTGCACCAAGCTTGGCCTGGGCTCCAGAGAATGGGTGTAGAACCCATGGCCATCACTGGTAATCCTAGCATGGTCTTCAATCCAGTTCAAAGATAAACACAAAACGCTGGAGTAACTCAGCGGGACAGGCAGCATCTCTGGAGAGAAGGAATGGGTGACGTTTCAAATCGATTCGAGACCCTTCTTCAGATCCGACCCGAAATATCACCTATTCCTTCTCTCCAGAGATGCTGCCTGACCCGCTGAGTTACTGCAACATTTTGTGTCTACCTCCGATTTAAAGCAGCATTTGCAGTTCCTTTCAGAGATTTTACACCCCAGCGGTATGAACATGGGCCTCCAATTTCAGATCGACCCGAAACGTTGCCTATTCCTTCTCTCCAGAGATGCTGCCTGTCCCGCTGAGTTACTCCAGCTTCTGCAGTTCCTTCCTGCGCATGATAAAGGAACAACGTTTAGTGCAAGGTGAAGTCAGTAAAGTCCGATCGAAGATAGTCCGAAGGTCTCCAATGAGGTAGATAGTTCGGGGCTGACATTTTGCTGTGGGAATAGAGGTTTAAGAGCGTGGAGTGATTGTAATTTGTGACACAAGATTGTGGAGCAACTAGGTGGGAGAAGGAATGGGTGATGCTTTGTCAGTGTCATTATAGACCTGTATCTATCATCATCTGGTATAGGCATCATTGTGGATGCAGTCTGTGCCTTGGGTAACACTGCCCTCTGCTGGACTGTGTGTCATTGCAACAAACCAGCTCAACATTGGCAATGGCAATGGTTCTGGAGATGCAAGATTGAAAGTCCAGCACATAAATATTTCAGTGTTGCCTTTCCTACAACACCTGCTGTTATCTGGTTGCTCAGATACAGGACTGCAGACGGATTTTGTACGTTTGGTGATTGGAGCAGAATTAGGCCATTCGGCCCATCGAGTCTACTCCGCCATTCAATCATGGCTGATCTATCTCTCCCTCCTAACCCCATTTTCCCCATATCCCCTGACACCCGCACTATTTAAGAATCTGTCAATCTCTGCCTTAAAAATACCCATTGACAGCCTCCACAGCCGTCTGTGGCCATGAGTTCCACAGATTCACCACCATGATGGAACATGGGTCTCTGGCGCTGTGAGGCAGCAACTCTACCGCTGCGCCACCGTGCTTGGGAGGAGGGATTCGCACTCACACAGTAATCCTGTATCTACACAACACAACACTCTGGCCAACATTGAAATGGGATCTTTATCCTTCTCTCACCTTGTTGCCACAGACATGTTGGATCCGTTCCCACGGAGTTTATCATTCTCGCTACATTGCGGCTACACGCCTTAATTACACGTTCAGCAGCAACTGAGACATGTATGCAACACTTCCCTCAACAAGCGCAGCGTGGAAATTGGAGATGTAATTAGACTGAGTTTACCTGTGAATCCAGTGGCAGGTGTCAGGTGGCTTTGTGGTTGAGGCCAAATACACAGTGTTGGAGAACTCAGTGGGTTGAGCAAGGCCGGTACGGATCAGGAACCCTGGATAACAGTCATACAGCATGGAAACAGGCCCTTCGGCCCAACTTGGAACGAGGATGTGTGTAGCGTTTACGTTGCTGACAGCTCTCTCTCCCCTCCCTCTCTCTCTCTCTCTCTCTCTCTCTCTCTCTCTCTCTCTCCCTCTCTCTCTACAGATAATCCACATGAGAGAAGCACCATGGAGGCCAGGATCATCTATGGGGTACAGAACAGCACCACCTTCCTGGAGTGTACCCCCAGATCGCAGCAGGCCCTGGCGCTCTGGCACTTCCAGAGGCAGAATGAGGAGCACAGGGAAGAGGTGAGGGTCATGAGGTCATAAATGAATTAGGCCATTCGGCCCATCAAGTCTACTCCGCAATTCCATCATGGCTGATGTATCTCTCCCTCCTAACCCCATTCTCCTGCCTACTCCCCATAACCCCTGACACCTCTTTGCATGCTGGTGTGTCAATGAGACGTTGGTGTGAACGCGGGGGGGGGGGTCACGTTAGTGTGGCAATGTTGTGAGGTTGATGCACGCCAGTGTGAGATTAGTGTGACAATATTGTGGCACTTAGTTCACATTACAATCGAACAGCATGGAAACAGGCCCTTCGGTCCAACTTGCCCATGCCGGCCAACATGCCCCATCTACACTAGTCCCAGCTGCCCGCGTTTGGCCCATATCCCTCCAAACCTGTCCTATCCATGTACCTGTCTAACTGTTTCTTAAATGATGGGATAGTCCCAGCCTCAACTACCTCCTCTGACAGCTCGTTCCATACACCCACCACCCTCTCTATGAAAAAGTTGCCCCTCAGATTCGGATTAAATCTTTTCCCCTTCACCTTGAACCTATGTCCTCTGGTCCTCGATTCCCCTACTCTGGGCAAGAGACTCTGTGTGTCTACCCGATCTATTCCTCTCATGTCATGCCAAGGGCTACCTCCAGTATGTTGTTCATGATGATTGTGTGACTTTAATACAAACAATATAACGAGATGTAAGTGTGGAGAAACAGCCCAGCCAGATCATTGTGATTCTAGCGTCTAATTGGTGTCATCTGATTATGCTTCATGTTTGGTTAGAGATACAGCACAGAAACAGGCCCTTCGGCCCACCGAGTCCACGCTGACCAGCGATCCCCGCACACTAACACTAGGGACAATTTACAATTTTACCGAAGCCAATTAACCTACAAACCTGTACATTGTTAGGGTGTGGGAGAAAACCCACCACAGGTCATGGGGAGAACGTGCAAACTCCGCACAGACAGCACCCATAGTCAGGATGGAACCTGGGTCTCTGGCGCTGTAACATTAGAGTGATCTAGTAGTGATGTCTGTGTGTCAGTGATGTTAATGGATCAGTGTATTATTGGTACACAAAATTGCTGGGGAAACTCAGCGGGTGCAGCAGCATCTATGGAGCGAAGGAAATAGGCGACGTTTCGGGCCGAAACCCTTCTTCAGACCCTGAGTTTCCCCAGCAATTTTGTGTACCTTCGATATTCCAGCATCTGCAGTTCCCTTTTGAACACAGTGTATTATTGGTGATGGGACCGTGGTTCACACTGGTGTGGCAGCATGAGACCGAGGCAGCAGCAACCCACACACAGCGGGTCAGGCAGCATCTGTGGAGAACATGGATAGGTGACGTTTCACAGAGTGCTGGAGTAACTCAGCGGGTCAGGCAGCATCTGTGGAGAACATGGATAGGTGACGTTTCACAGAGTGCTGGAGTAACTCAGCGGGTCAGGCAGCATCTGTGGAGAACATGGATAGGTGACGTTTCACAGAGTGCTGGAGTAACTCAGCGGGTCAGGCAGCATCTGTGGAGAACATGGATAGGTGACGTTTCACAGAGTGCTGGAGTAACTCAGCGGGTCAGGCAGCATCTGTGGAGAACATGGATAGGTGACGTTTCACAGAGTGCTGGAGTAACTCAGCGGGTCAGGCAGCATCTGTGGAGAACATGGATAGGTGACGTTTCACAGAGTGCTGGAGTAACTCAGCGGGTCAGGCAGCATCTGTGGAGAACATGGATAGGTGACGTTTCACAGAGTGCTGGAGTAACTCAGCGGGTCAGGCAGCATCTGTGGAGAACATGGATAGGTGACGTTTCACAGAGTGCTGGAGTAACTCAGCGGGTCAGGCAGCATCTATGGAGCTAAGGAAATAGGCAACGTTTCGGGCCGAAACCCGGAAGGGTTTCGACCCGAAACTTTGCGTATTTCCAGAAGGGTTTCGGCCCGAAACGTTGCCTATTTCCTTCGCTCCATAGATGCTGCTGCACCATAACTCAGCGGGTCAGGCAGCATCTGTGGAGAACATGGATAGGTGACGTTTCACAGAGTGCTGGAGTAACTCAGCGGGTCAGGCAGCATCTGTGGAGAACATGGATAGGTGACGTTTCCGGTCGAGATCTTTGCCCAGACTGAGAGTCTCCAGCAGTTTCTGAAGCTAGTTGTAAGAACACAGAGCTGGTGTGAAGGGTAGTCTGTGTCTCGGTGATAGAGCGCGGATTATGGCAGAGATATCACGTTACAAGAAGTATTCATATCAGCAAAACAAACCTAGCTCTGGGGACATCTGCTTTGAAGAACAATGCAACTTTTATATTTCATTGATGTTCTCTGCTCAGTCTGCAAACGTCTGCAGTTTTGTTTGCAGTTTCCTTCCTCCAGTGTGGTTGTTCCGACTGTGAATGACTCTGGACACTCCCAGCCCAGCGTAGTGTGGGACTAAGGGAAACTTGAGATCAGACGCAGTTTGATTAGTACGGATGTCAGGGGTTATGGGGAGAAGACAGGAGAATGGGCTTGAGAGGGAGAGATAGATCAGCCATGAATCAATGTCGGAGTAGACTTGATGGGCCGAATGGCCTAATTCTGCTTCTAGATCTTGTGGGCAGCGGGTAGAGCTGCTGCCTCACAGCGCCAGAGACCCGGGTTCCATCTTGGCTACGGGTGCTGTCTGTACGGAGTTTGTACGTTCTCCCCGTGACCTGCGTGGGTTTTCTCTGGGTGCTCCGGTTTCCTCCCAAAAAGACGTGCAATTTGGCCGGGCCAAGCTGGCCATCGGCGAGTCACGGCGCCAGGCCGAAGAGGGCTCTGCCCGAGCCGGATACTTGCCCCTTTACTGTGGTTACGTCCGCCCGCACCTGGGTGGTGTTGGAGAGGGGGGGTCTGTAATATGGTGGTGGGTGTGGGGTATCCACCGTATCATGTTGGTATTTAAATAAATCATTGTTTGATACAAAGAGCCAAAGACGTGCAGGTTTGGAAGTTAATTGGCTTTGGTATCGTTGTACATTGTCCCTGGCGTGTGTAGGATAGTGTCAGTGTGCAGGGATTACTGGTCGATGCGGCTTGGTCGGTGAAGGACCTGTGTGTGTGCTGTATCTACACTAACACCATGAGCTAATGACTGTGTGTGCTGTATCTCTACACTAACGGAGTGAGCTAATGACTGTGAGTGCTGTATCTACACTAACACCGTGAGCTAATGACTGTGAGTCCTGTATCTACACTAACGGTGTGAGCTAATGACTGTGAGTGCTGTATCTACACTAACACTGTGAGCTAATGACTGTGAGTGCTGTATCTACACTAACACTGTGAGCTAATGACTGTGAGTGCTGTATCTACACTAACCGTGAACTAATGACAGTGAGTGCTTCCTCACTGCAGGTGGGCACAGGTGATCGTGTTATCCAGACGGACCAGGGTCTACTGTTACGGAGCCTACAGAGGGGGGATGCAGGGACCTACACGTGCCGCAGTGTGGAACACGGCTTCATGCAGACGCTGCTGAGGGTCACGTTGGAGATTATTGACACTGAACACCTGGAGGAGCTCCTGCACAAGGTGGAAGTGGAGGCCCCCAGGGGCAAGGAGGGCCACGCCATCAGCCCGGCCATTCAGAAGGTTTGGTACCGAGACTTCATGCAGCTCATCAATCACCCGAACCTCAACACCATGGACGAGTTCTGCGAGCAGGTCTGGCGCCGGGATCGGAGGCGGCGTAAGCAGGGTCTGCCGCACACGCCAGCCCATGGCAACAAGTGGAAACATCTACAGGAGAACAAGAAGGGTAGGAACAGGAGGACCCACGAGTCCGAGCGTGCACCCAGGAGCGTCTAAACCAATGCCCCCATGACCAACCATCAAACCTGATGCAATACATACATTAACTCGGCCATTGCTTTGTGTGGATGTTGACACGTGTACAGGATGCTCACCAGAAACAAACAAAACCATCCTCCACTCATCATTCTTTATGTTCCTGCAGCACAAAAGGTGATTTCAGTTGGACTGCTTCAACCTGACTTGCAACAACTGACTGGAACTGGCCATCTGGGCTTGGGATAATGACAGAGTAGACTTGATGGGCCGAATGGCCTCATTCTGCTCCTTCAACTCATGTACTCCAGGCTGGGCACAGTCAGAATGTGTTCATAGCTTATCGCCACATCCACGTCCTTGTGACTTAGACCATCCTAAACCAAGCCCGCTCTTGTTCAACGATGCAGTGTGTGTTGACAGTGGAGACCCAGATACGGCTGGGCTGTGGTGTCAGTAATCCGTTCACTCTGATGTGAACTCATCTCCCCTCCCCAACCTCAACCCCCTCCCCAACCCCATCTCCCCTCCCCTCCCCAACCTCATCTCCCCTCCCCTCCCCAATCTCACCACCCTCCCCCCCACCCCCCTCTCCCCTCCCCCTCCCCAACCCCCTCCCCCCACCCCCTTCCCCCACCCCCAACCTCAACTCCCCCTCCCCCTTCCCCAACCCCCTCCCCTCCTCAACCCATCCACAGTGACCGTGCCAGACCCATCTCCCGCTGGACATTGGACTTGGTGAAGGACATTGGATGATGGGCATTGGACGGCAACCAGCACGAAGAGACTGAGACAAAGTTGGCTGGACAATTACTGCCGGTGGGCGATTCGTGAAGAAACTGAAACTGCCGACTTGGTTCGTGTGGAAGAAGCGTGGCTTCTCTCGACATGAATGTGGAGTGACCATGTGGAGTGAGTGCAGTCATTGTGTTTACATGTCCATGGTGGGAAGCAAGGCTGCTGGTTCACCCAGAACGTCATGTTCATGGAGTGATATTGGAAGACAATCTACTTGTGTCTGGTGATGGGGGATTTTGGGGAAAGAACTTCTGAAGAAGAGACTGGAGCTGAGGTCTTCAGTCACTTGAGTAGAAGATGGTTCTCAACTCAAGTGAAAGTCATTGCCGTGACTGGTTTGTTTTGGGAGGGGAGGTGAGGTGATATTAAGGGTGTCAGCGTGGCTACTTCCTGTTGCAATCTTATGCGGCTTTAAAAAATAAAATGGCATTGTACAAATCCAAAGATTGGATGGAAATAAAGGCAGAGCCCTGATAGGGATGTCACTGTGGGTGGAAGTCAGCCTTAAGACACTCCATGAGGAACGGCGTTAGTAGTGCATAATAACAAAGATCACCGTTCAATCATTCCAGAAGCCATTCCCTCTCAAGACGTGCACTCTTGTGTTGACACTTGCTCAGTGGACCAAACCCAATATCCAACCAGCCCCTGGTCAGGGTTAAAGTGACCAATGTAGCTGATGTTGGATGAGTGACATTCTTCCTAAAATATAAGGAGGAACACAATGAGCAACAGGTTGTGTGTTTGAAATAACTGCTTTCAATAAACTTTAAGCATTAGGATGGAAAGAGTTTCACTTGACAATAAACAACTCGTATTAAAGTTGGGAATTAATATTTGTAATAAAATAACAATTATTGCTGTGTCTTAATTGTTTAGGATTGTTCTTATCAACTGACCCGGTCTTCTGTAAAATTCACCCCAGCAGTTTAAACATTAGACTATTTTATATCAAGGTAGAGGCTCCAGGATTATCCATTTAAACTCACTAACTACCTCAACTATGTGAGGGGCATCTTCCATTTACCGGTCAGTTAACTACTTCTAGTCAGGTGTGCATGAGCTACTCCTCTCTCTGTCCCTCAGGGGGGCGAGGCCGGTCAAGGAAGAGTTTGTTCTAAACCAGGCAGTTATGCAGCAACTGTGAGATTGTCCAAACCTACTCTGCATGGATGGGCAGGTGTGACAACACAGGAAGGAGAGGAGGGGAGGGGAAGGCAAGGCCAAACATTGTCAACAATCCACGAAATGGTGAGTGCCAAGAGTGAATGTGGAAAGGATGTTTCCACTAGTGGGAGAGTCTAGGACCAGAGGGCACAGTCTCAGAATGATAAGAACGTTCCTTTAGGAAGGAGATGAGGAGGAATTTCTGTAGTCAGAGGGTGGTGAATCTGTGGAATTATTTGCCACAGAAGGCTGTGGAGGCCAAGTCAATGGATATTTTTAAGATGGAGATAGATAGATTCCTGATTAGTGCCGGTGTCAGGGGTTATGGGGAGAAGGCAGGATAATGGGGTTTAGGAGGGAGAGATAGATCAGCCATGATTGAATGGCAGAGTGGACTTGATGGGGCGAATGGCCTCATTCTGCTCCTATCACATGAACATGAAGGCCAATTACAAATGTTGCTTTTCAGCGAGTCCCATAGTGTCGACACATCAGGTCCATGTTAGAATAGTTCTTGACTCACAGCCCACAAGGACCAAATGATTCTGGGAACTGTCACTTCCTTGATCACATCTCCTTATTTCTGAACGAGGTTGGCACACCATGCAGGAGAGGGTTAACGACCTCTCTGGGTGGAGGCCATGGCTTGGGACCGATACCTTGACCAGTGGGTTTGATAAACCCAGAGTTTGAGCTCTCGAGATTCTGAGCTTCAGAGCAAACTGTTGACTGAGCACCCATTCAGACATTATCCAGAGATACCACTTACTCTGGATGAATTAGTTGTTCTGGAAAACACAGATGTTGCAACGTTTGATTGGATGTTTTTTAATCTGGCTCCAGCAATCATGTATCTTTGCCCTTTGACCATGGAGTGATAACATTGGATGTCCCATCACCAGTCTTGCCAGCCCTTGCTGGTCCCACTTCACATACCTGGGCAGTAATATGAGTCATAGAGTCAAACTGTGCAGAAACAGGCCCTTCTGCCCAACTTGCCCATACCGGCCAATGTGTCCCAGCTACACTAGTCACACAGTGATACAGTGCACAAACAGGCCCTTCTGCCCAACTTGCCCATACCGGCCAATGTGTCCCATCTACACTAGTCCCACCTGCCTGGATTTGACCCATATCCCTCCAAACCAGTCCTATCCATGTACCTGTCTAATTGTTTCTTAAACATTGCAATAATCCCTGCCTCAACTACCTCCTCTGGCAGCTTGTTCCATACACCCACCACCTTTTGTGTGAAAAAGATCGTTATTTAATCTTTCCCCCTTCACCTTAAACCTATGTCCTCTGGTCCTCGATTCCCCTACTCTGGGCAAGAGACTCTGTGCGTCTACCCGATCTATTCCTCTCATGATTTTATACACCTCTATAAGATCTCCCCTCATCCTCCTGCGCTCTAAGGAGTAGAGTCCAAGCCTGCTCAACCTCTCCCTGTAGCTCACACCCCCGAGTCCCGGCAACATCCTGGTAAAAGGGCAACAGTGAAGTGAATGTCGCTTGGAGTAATCTTTATCTGGTAATTGAACAGGGGGAGTCTAACAAGCTTACAGCATGCCAATCCCAGAGGAATGTTAATTACATGTGAACAAGCTATATCTGAACGGATGCTAATCCAATGGCAATAAATTATTGTTTAAAGGAAAGGTTTACAGACCATACTATCGTAGTGACATATTGTACTGACATATTGCCACCTCTTTTAGTTTTGATGTGCTTTGTTTTGCAGAAAGAATTCATCATTTTATGGTCTATTGAAAGGTACAGTGTAAAAATGATGCATGCGAATGTGCTTCCTAAATTGTTTTCTCCAGATATTGCCCACTCCAAAGCCATGAATTAGCAAGGCTGGGGTATACAGGGCGTTGTTTGCTCTCTACTCACCCAGACTGATGTACATATCTTTTTTGTTGGACAAAGAGGAACAATATTAAGTTTTATTGCAATGGTGATAGGAGTTTAGTTCTCATATGTATGTATAACCAGCCACAAACTGGTCCTTTGAAATGCAAAATGGGTTAGTTCATCCTGATAGGAAACTGTACACTTGGCAGTTATTCAGAGCATGTGTATTCAGTAGATGCATTCACTTCTTTCTATATCTCTCATTGCATTTACAAAGGGGAACCAAAAACTGGAAAGGAATATTATGAAATTGCTGCTGTCAATATTTTTTTCGGCATGTATTGGGTTGTTGAATAAACGTTTCTTTTAAACCATCGAATGTTCATGGTCTGATGTGCAGAGACAAGAGACAATGGGTGCAGGAGTAGGCCATTCGGCCCTTCGAGCCAGCACCGCCATTCAATGTGATGATCAAGGCTGATCACCCACAATCAGTACCCCGTTCCTGCCTTCTCCTCATACCCCCTGACTCCGCTATCTTTAAGAGCCCTGTCTAGCTCTCTCTTGAAAGTATCCAGAGAACCGGCCTCCACCGCCCTCTGAGGCAGAGAATTCCACAGACTCACAACTCTCTGTGTGAAAAAGTGTTTCCTCGTCTCCGTTCTAAATGGCTTACCCCTTATTCTTAAACTGTGGCCCCTGGTTCTGGACTCCCCAGTTTGATT